>NW_027519487.1:0-2500 GCF_043159265.1 Tasmannia lanceolata
TTCCCAAGGAATTCATTAGAGGAATATTTCCAATAAATATGGTTTGTTCTTGCATATCTCTACCAGTTTTCCAAATTAATCCTGCGGGTACATATAATTCAGAAGAATATGTGAGTGATTCATACACAGCATCTCTCTTTCTTTTATCAAGGGTTCGACCAATCGATATGTGTCTACAAATAATTGAAATTCAATTTCTTGATCTGTATCTTCAATTTTTGGAAACTTATGAAGTTCTTCCGTCAAGCCCTGATCAATGAACCTAAAAAATCCCTCAAATTGTATCTGACTAAATCCAGGTATTGTAAACATTCCCTCATTTCCATCCCGGAGCATCTTAAGTTTACCATTTATCGAAAAAATACCATTATTGGCTCACTCTTCATCGAACCATATCAAACCAGATAGATCAATCTAGCAATGATGGAATTTATATTCTGTTTACTGAATCACATGAAATTTGATCCAACTCCATATACGTATGAAATACGTATGAACGAAGGAATAAAGAGAATTTTCTACTCAAATTTGAATTTTCGACAGATACAAATGGAAATGAATTGATAAAAAATTCCTGTAAACGAAATTCTGACACTTCAACTTATAGAGTTTTAAAATTGATCCAATTTATACCTATTATTATGATATTACGATCAGATTGGGTACTAGAAGTAGATTCTGGATTTAATCCGTTCTCTATGAATGATATAAAGACAGAATAATCAGGAATAGAGTTTCCTTTGATTTTAGCACTTCACTTATTTGATTGATTCATTTTTTAAAAAATGATTCGCAGAGAGGAGAGAGATTTCTACCCATTTGTTAATAAAATGAGTAGAATATGATTCGCTTGAAGTACGTAAGAGGGGTGAGTTATACTTATTAAGTACATGCAGATATAGGCATCTAGCTATCCGCATATCCCATTATCCCAGTTCCACTTGGGGCAACATGGGTCGTGCTATAGCATAATTTCTATTTTAGATTCAATATATTCAATGAAAGGTTGAATCACGATGATTCTCTATAGGAATATAAGATACCTGACTAGGTAAGGTATCCCTGTAACAATTTTTACCCCGGGGTTTACATATACACATAATTGTTGTTATAATTGCATAATTGAAATTGAAAAGGATTCATTATTGAAAAGAGTTGATAATTGATACTGATTAGCATTAGTCGTGTATCAATTTTATTTTCTTATGCCATTCCATTAAGGAAACAAGATTGGAGATCCAAACTCAAGAACCGTTCATGAATTCACAATAGTTAATGGTTCCAATTGGCCCTGAATTTTTGATTTTGTGACAAATCTATTTTTTCTCTTTCATTTCAATTTTCAATATAAAAGAGAAGGGAAATTTTTAGGTGTTGTGTGTTTTGAAATACTATAGAATCAACCGAAGAGAACAACTGGATCCAATAAAAAAAAAAAAAGAATATTTTGATCTATATCTATTTTGTATCGTTTTGGCGGCATGGCCGAGCGGTAAGGCGGGGGACTGCAAATCCTTTCTCCCCAGTTCAAATCCGGGTGTCGCCTGATCAACAAAAGACTCGGAATCCCTTATCCTGCTAATAGAACTCGAAAAATTCTTGCCCAGCGGAAGCAGAGGCAAAGGGCTAGGACTGTCGATACTAGATTTTCAGAATCCCGGGGTTCTATAAAAAACTTTTGATTCGTTCTTAAAAAATTAGGGTGTGGTCCAAACCGGTACCAATATGAATAAAGAAACCCTCGCTTATTACTGATTACTGATAGGTTCGGGTCATTGATTTGATTTATCAATAGAATCAAATCAATAGTCAAATTCAATTGTGAGATTCATAACTACAAAAGTCAGGGATCAAAATCCGGGTATCCAAAGGAAGGCTCCTAAAGGACTGTAAATCCTTGTTCCTAGGATCCAAGGAGGGATGATAGGAAGGACTATCAATACTTCCTACACTAGTGTCTACTGACTGAATCTTGAATTAGATTGGGCAGGCTCATGGAGAATCAAAGTAGGGGTTGGGGAAAGGACTGAAGATACTTTGTATCCAGACTCACGAGAGTCTCTGAGTGCTCAGGCATTCAATCAATATTGGATTGGGTGGGTGATTGGCTTTTCTCTTATAGATCTTAATATTTTAAAAAAGAAAAGTTGAACTTTTTGGTAACCCCGCCAAGAATGTATGTAATGGGGTGTCTCCCGATTCTTTCACAGAAAGAGAGACAGTAAGGCTTAGACGGGAGATAGAGGTATGTGATAGATAGTTATCGATCTTGATGGTATATTTTTCTGTCTTTTGAGACTTTCAAGGGGGTAACTGTGTATCTTGCTTGTGCTTAATGCTTCCCAATTCTACCAGAAATCATATAGGAACTTGTTACAAGCGTATTCATTGGAATTGGATTGGTTCATCAATAGCGTTAGATCAGAATCCAATTTTGACTCTGCACCATTGATTTCACTATTATTAGTGATCAATAATGGAATAATTCCTTCATGTTCAT
>NW_027519488.1:12500-18366 GCF_043159265.1 Tasmannia lanceolata
GGTAATTGGTACATATTTTCTTAAACCACCCATAAGAACCATGTTCTGACTCTTATCTGGAGAATATCCAACAATGGGTTCCATTGAATGAATAATGGATCCGGTGCCCAAAAACAATAATGCTTTCGAATAGGCATGAGAAATTAAATGGAATAAAGCAGCTCGATAAGAACCCATCCCTGGAGCTAACATAATATAACCCAATTGAGACATTGTTGAATAAGCTAAGCTTCTCTTAATGTCTCTTTGAGCAAGAGCCAAAGTAGCTCCTAATAGTACCGTTATTATACCTATCAAAGAAATGAGATTCATTATGTAAGGTATAACTGTGAAAAGAGGCATAAGTCGAGCGACAAGAAAAATTCCCGCTGCTACCATAGTAGCAGCATGTATAAGAGCCGAAATAGGGGTGGGTCCCTCCATGGCATCAGGTAACCATACATGAAGGGGAAATTGCGCAGATTTAGCAATTGCACCAGCGAATAATAGGGAAGCACACAGAGTAGCAAATAAAGAATTAACTCCATTATTATGCATCAAGTTATTGAAGATTTCGAACAAATCCCGAAATTCGAAACTACCTGTTATCCAATAAAGACCTAAGATTCCTAATAATAAACCAAAATCCCCTACACGATTAGTTACAAATGCTTTTTGACAGGCATTTGCTGCGATTGGTCGTGTGAACCAAAAACCTATTAATAGATACGAACACATTCCCACGAGTTCCCAAAAAATATAAATTTGTATCAAATTGGAACTAGTAACTAATCCCAACATGGAAGTATTGGAAAAACTCATATAAGCAAAAAATCTCAAATATCCTTGATCATGAGACATATACTTGTCACTATAAATAAGAACCATGATTCCGACAGTAGTGATTAGTATTGACATAATAGAAGTAAGTGGGTCGATCAAGTGTCCGAACTCTAAGGAAAAATCATTATTGATGGTCCAAGACCATAGATATTGATAGATGGAACTGCCATCTATTTGTTGAACAGACAGATCGGCCGAAAAAACCATAACTATACTTAGCAATGAAACACTGGGAAAAGCCCACATACGACGAAGATTTTTTGTTGCGGTCGGAACAAGCAGAAGTCCCAATCCTATTGACATAGTAACTGGAAGTGGAACGAAAGGTATGATCCATGCATATTGATATATGGGTTGCATAATCAAATCAAACTTTTTTTTTTTATTCTTATTAATTTTTCCGATTCACCAGCTCTTATCTTTTTTGTAAAGAGCAATAATCAAATAAATAAAAAAATCAAGATATAAAAACTCAAATATTATTTTGAATTCTTCATTATTCTGATTCTTTCCCAGATATTTGAAAAATTCAAATCAAGAAGTTACAATTGTTCAAATAACCAAGTTACTGCTTAAAAATGACTACCTAGTGATTAACTAAGATATTTATTGAGATACAGAATATGAGATTTTCAATCATTCCACTATTACGGTGATTTATATCCATATAGTAATAAGGAAAAAGAATTACACCAAAATAGTACTTGATTCTGATATGAATTATAGGATCCACCAATAACTCGACCTAATAAAATAACACCTAGTTATTTTAGTTAGTTTATTTGGAGTCATTGACTAATTCATTCTGGAACTGATTGATTGGCTTCTAGTCAAATAAAACAAACATATTTTATGGAAAATCCTACGATACTCGTCATTTCGCATAGAGCTGAAATAATAAATTACTAAAATGACCTTTATCAAGTAATGTATCGTTTAAGAGATTAACTACATGATCTCATTTGAATTTAAATTATGGGTACTCCATTCTCGAGTTTGATCAATTAATCGAAAAAATTTTATATTATTGTTTTCTTAAATTAGGTAAGGGTAAAATGTATGGGTTCTTAAGTTTTTTGATTTGATTTATTAAATGTAACATGACGATATATAAATAGACTGAGATATAAATTGGAACCCTTTTTTTTTTTTCATCCCTAGTTATACTATATGTGATGCGCACATATCTGTATTTTTTATGTTATGAAGGAAGTATCCACTATGGAATAGATATAGATAATGGATAGAAAGAACGATTTATTTTGAACAATACAATACATGTCTTTCACATCCAACTATAAAAATGAGAAACCTCTTTCTTTTAAAATGGCAGTTCCAAAGAAACGTACTTCTATGTCAAAAAAGCGTATTCGCAAAAATATTTGGAAGAGAAAGGGATATTGGGCCGCGATAAAAGCTTTATCCTTAGCTAAATCTATTTCTACCGGGCATTCAAAAAGTTTTTTTGTGCAACAAACAAGTAATAAAGCCGCGGAATAATCTGAATGAATCGACATGACTCGATGAATTGGATGATTTAGAAGATGAATAATTTACATTTTACATTAACGAATTTTGGAACTCATCAATATGAGATAGAACTGGATGTTGTGGTATGTAGAATAATAATTCGCCTGTCTAATTGAGTTCTAAAAACGATTGATTTCCGTTTTGTTTTGTTTGAAAAAAAAAAAAAGAAGTCATTAGATAGAAGATAAAGGTTTCACTTTTCATTCCTTATAGTATTCTAGAATGGTATTCTATTAGATTTTTATAATTTGCGAGATGGGGATTGTAACTTTCCCCATCAATTCGCTTTCACAATAACAAAAATCTCATTTTTATGTCGGATCCATGAAATGAGATAAATGAGAAATGAATCATAAAAAAAAAATGAGATAGAAAAAAAAGGACAATTTTTAGTTGTATACCTCGACTGAGGACATAACCCTCTAGTTCCAACTGGTCCAGGGGGACTTATACTCCGTGAAAATGATTGTTAAAACTGACACCATACCACTATACTAAGTTAAGTATTATTGAACGTTCAAATATTTATTTGAACGAGTTTTTTGATTCATCGATTCTAATCTTTCCTAAGATCGATTGGATTGAATCCATCAATCTCGACGATTGAACATAGTATGGGCTATTATTATTTCGATCAAGCCGCCATGGTGAAATCGGTAGACACGCTGCTCTTAGGAAGCAGTGCTAGAGCATCTCGGTTCGAATCCGAGTGGCGGCATCCCCTAAAAGGGGCAAGATAAATCCTATCTTATAAGGAATTCAATTCCTTTCCTTATTTCCATTCCATAATTGAGGAACACACACCCCCCCTTTTTTTTTTTACAAAATAATTTTTTATGATATTTGCGACTTTAGAACATATATTAACTCACATATCTTTTTCGATCATTTCAATTGTTATTACGATTCATTTGATGGATTTATTAGTCCATCAAATCGTAGGAATATGTGATTCATCAGAAAAAGGCATTATAGCTACTTTTTTCTGTATAACAGGATTATTAATAACTCGTTGGATTTATTTGAGACATTTCCCGTTAAGTGATTTATATGAATCATTAATGTTCCTTTCATGGAGTTTCTCCATTATTCATATGGTTCCTAAAGTGGGGAACCATAAAAATAATTTAAGCGCAATAACTGGGCCAAGTGCTATTTTTACCCAAGGCTTTGCCACTTCAGGTCTTTTAACTGAAATGCATCAATCCGCAATATTAGTACCCGCCCTACAATCCCAGTGGTTAATGATGCACGTAAGTATGATGTTATTGAGCTATGCAGCTCTTTTATGTGGAGCGTTATTATCAGTAGCTTTTCTAGTCATCACATTTCGAAAAAACACAGATATTGTTGTTAAAACCAATCATTTATTAATTGGGACATTTTCCTTTGGTGAGATCCAATACTTGAATGAGAAAAGAAGTGTTTTACAAAACACTTCTTTTCCTTCATTTAGAAATTATCACAGGTATCGATTGACTCGGCGATTGGATCATTGGAGTTATCGTGTCATTAGTCTAGGGTTTATCTTTTCAACCATAGGTATTCTTTCGGGAGCAGTATGGGCTAATGAGGCATGGGGGTCTTATTGGAATTGGGACCCCAAGGAAACTTGGGCATTTATTACTTGGACCATATTCGCGATTTATTTACATACTAGAACAAATCAAAGTTTGCAAGGTGTTAATTCGGCAATTGTAGCTTCTATCGGATTTCTTATAATTTGGATATGCTATTTTGGGGTCAATCTATTAGGAATAGGACTACATAGTTATGGTTCATTCACATTAACAGCGAATTGAAGAAGGGACTTGAAGAATACATGGGAACATCAATCTCCAATATATAACGAAAATTAGTGTGAGTTTTTGAGAACCATTTGAATCAAGTAGTAATTCAAATGGTTCTCAAAAACTCCAGATGTATCTGATTACAATTCCAATTCACTTCATTTTTTTTTTTTCAGTGTACAGCGACCGATTTTGTAAATCACAGGATTATTTGACTTTATTTCTTATTTATGAAAACTATTTATGAAAGTAATTAGATAGAATAGCTTCTACCTTCTCAACTGATAGTGAGAGAACGAAATCGGGATAAATACCGATACCTATTACGGGTAGAAAGATACAGATCGAAACAAATAGTTCTCGCGGTCCAGAATCCACAAAGTAGGAGTTTGTAACATTGAATAGTTTGTATCCATAGAACATCTGGCGTAACATAGATAATGAATAAATAGGAGTTAATATCATTCCAATTGCCATTACAAAAGTAATTAGTATTTTTGGCATTAAAAGGTATTTTGGGCTGGTAATTATTCCAAAAAAGACTACCAATTCTGCAACAAAACCACTCATTCCTGGCAGTGCAAGCGAAGCCATCGAGAAGCTACTTAACATGGTAAATATTTTTGGCATTGGGGTAGCTATTCCTCCCATTTCATCGAGATAAACAAGACGTATTCTATCGTAACTCGTTCCTGCCAAGAAAAAGAGTGCAGCACCAATAAATCCATGAGAAATGATTTGTAAAATGGCTCCATTGAGTCCCATATCAGTTATGGAAGCAATTCCGATAATTGTGAAACCCATATGAGATACGGAGGAATAGGCTATTCGCTTTTTTAAATTGCGTTGACCGGGAGAAGTTGAAGCTGCATAGATTATTTGAATCGTTCCGACTATCATCAACCAGGGAGAAAATATAGAATGAGCATGGGGTAATAATTCCATATTGATCCGAACCAATCCATATGCTCCCATTTTTAATAAAATTCCAGCTAGAAGCATACATGTACTGTAATGTGCTTCTCCATGGGTATCTGGTAACCATGTATGTAGGGGTATAATCGGTGATTTGACAGCATAAGCAATAAAGAAGCCAAAATAGAATATTATTTCCAATGCCGCGGGATACGATCGATTAGCTGATGTTTCAAAATTTAATGTTGGTTCATTGGAACCATATAAACCCATACCTGGAACTCCCATTAAGAGAAAAATGGAACCCCCCGCAGTGTACAAAATGAACTTTGTAGCTGAGTACAGACGTTTCTTACCTCCCCACATGGATAAAAGTAGGTAAACAGGAATTAATTCTAACTCCCACATGATGAAAAAAAGTAAAAGGTCTCGAGAAGAAAATGATCCTATTTGACCGCTGTACATTGCTAACATCAGGAAATGGAACAATCGCGAATCTCTAGTAACTGGCCAAGCCGCTAAAGTAGCTAAAGTAGTGATGAATCCCGTCAGTAAAATGGGTCCGATGGAAAGTCCATCGATCCCGAGTCTCCAGTGAAAATACAAAATATTTATCCATTTATAATCCTCCTCCAATTGGATTAATGGATCGTCCAATTGGAAATGATAACAGAATGCATAGGTCGTTAGAAGGAGTTCTAACAAGCAGATGCATATAGTATACCATCTCACCACCTTATTTCCTCTATGAGGGAGAAAGAAAATTGATGAACCCGCGGATATTGGAAAAACAACAATTATTGTTAACC
>NW_027519489.1:7500-10000 GCF_043159265.1 Tasmannia lanceolata
GGCAAATCCCTTATGATACACCAGATCCGGCTCGGTTATTGATAGAGTGAATAGATCCGCCATTTCTTGAAATCTCTCTTCTGATTCAAAATCGTGGTGTAACGTGTATCCCCCTTTGTTCCGGTCATGGAATAGATGAAATAAATCAAAAAATGGATTTTTGTTCAAGAATGAAATCTTATTGGAACTGTCCATATCCGGTTCATCCTTCGGAACCATAGCACATCCCGGATCTAATGAAATAGGATGAATTGAGACGGTATTTTGTAAATACGTAATTATCTTGAATATATCAACCATTTCTTTATTTTCCGATCGCCTGGATCGGACAAAAGAAACATCTTGTTGTTTCTTCAACAATTTCTGATCTCTAGTGGACCTCTCAGTAGGATTCGAACCCAGATTAAGTTCTGACCCTCTGTCAGAGAAAAAAGAACGAATTGATCTTGTAGGATTCCCAAGAAATTCGTCGATTTCTTCCGGAAGCAGATGATTATTCATCTGCTTCTCACGTTCCGTGAATAGCCGGGACATTGAGGAATATCCAGAAAGGCATTTCGGGAATCGATCTGATTCTATCTCTGTTCGTTCCGTTTGAAGAAAGGAAGGATCCCAAAGAATCGATCTTTCTTTTAGTTGCTGAATCTCTGTTTGATTGATCAATGTGTGATATTCCGAATCCTCATTACTAATGGAATCGAAATGATCTCTGGATTGATCAGAAGATCCTTTCAATTGGCTAGAATCCGTTACTTGAACGAAAATAGATCTTGTGGAATCATATTGAATATTTGACGATACATTCTGTACCTTGCTAAAAAACCGATCCTTGTTTACCAACCACACATTGTCTAACCAAATCAAATTCTCTCTCGATACCTTCCTCAAAAAATCCGATTCGTGCTGATTCTTCCCCCAACTAACGAAGAGATCTTGGCGGAATTGCCACATATGAAATTGAGCACAATTTTGTAAAGAAATACCCCACTTGTTTCTCGAGAAGAGATGGGAAACATGCTCAATATCATTTGATTGAATAGTTGCCTCAGCTCCTTGTTGTTTGAAGAAACCCTCCACTTCAATTGGTCTTTTTTCACGAAAAGCAGACATGAGATAACAAATCAAGTGTTTCACTAAGATTTCGAATAGCTGTCCCGAATTCAAGTTGATTATGTTTCGCTTCTTCCTCGGAGAAAGACGATCAAAGAATTCCCGATCATGGTCCTTGCGGATCGGATCATCCGTATAGGATACAAAAAGAAACTCCAGATATTTTATATCTTTCTCTCTGAATGAGATCTCAATTTCAGCTACGGTTTCATTAGATATCTTACAACTAGAATCCCTCTTTTTTACGATCCGGTTCCTCCACCACCGCGAACCCCAGTTAGATTCAGGCATGATACACTTTTGAGTTATTGGGAGAACCCAAGTACTCTCTTTCGGATCCATGAAACAACTCTCAGAGATCTTTTTCCCTTTTGGAAGATACAGGAGCGAAACAATCAACCTATTGATATTGGAAGACCAAAAAGATTCTTCCAATGTATCATTTCTGGGTCCAATGGAATTCATAGGTATAGGAAGAATAGGTATAGGAAGAAGCCCCATCAAATAGAGATTTTTTCTTTCGACCATATTTCGATTGTTAATACGATATATAAGGACCGCTACTACAAGCAGTACTACACCTTTGATCGTGAAATATCGATTGCTTGTTGAACCCTGTGAATCACGTGAAAGTAGGATACTCCAAATTCGGGGGTCAAAGAGTTTCATAAAACGTTCTTGGTGGAAAAAAATGTGAGTGAAAGATCCCACTGAATCGAATTTGGTCCATGAATCTAAGAAATAGTGAGAATTCTTGATCTCTCTCAATATCTCTCTCAATTCGAAGATCCAGGATTTGAATTGATGTCGTTCATCGATTCCTGTTCCATCGATTCCTCCTAAAGATTTCATTTCAACTGGAATTTGGATCTCTCTCAATATCTCTCTCAATATCTCTCTCAATTCGAAGATCCAGGATTTGATTGATGTCGTTTCATCGATTCCTGTTCCATTGATTCCTCCTAAAGATTTCATTTCAATTGGAATTTGGTTATTCGCGGTGTACGATGATCCTTGTTAAGCATCCATGGCTGAATGGTTAAAGCGCCCCAACTCATAATTGGCAAATCGTAGGTTCAATTCCTGCTGGATGCACGACAATGGGAACGTTCAATAAGTCTATTGGAATTGGCTCTGTATCAATGGAATCTCATCATCCATACATAACGAATTGGTATGGTATATTCATACCATAACATATGAAAGAGTAAGAACTAGAATTCTTATCGATACTGGAACTCATAGGGGAAGAAAATGGATTTATGGATGGAATCAAATATGCAGTCTTAACAGAAAAAAGTATTCGGTTATTGGGGACAATCAATATACTTCTAATGTCGAATCAGGATCAACTAGGACAGAAATAAAGCATTGGGTCGAACTCTTCTTT
>NW_027519489.1:15000-22500 GCF_043159265.1 Tasmannia lanceolata
TCTAGGGAAGATACTAATCGTAGTGAGAATGGAATTTCCACAATGACTGCAAAACCTCTGACATCATTTGAGAATCAAAATATTTGTTGTTCCCAACAAATAGATTTTGTTTAGAATCTTTAACCGAAAGAATCAAATGATTCTGTTGATGCATTCGAGTAATTAAACGTTTCACAATTAGTGAACTGAATTTATTGTCATAACCGAAAATTTCCATGGGTTTGTAAAGAATCGATCCATTTAAACCATGATCATGAGCAAGTGCATAGATATACTCCTGAAAGAGAAGCGGATATAGGAAGCATTGTTGTCGAGATCCGTCTATTTCTAAATATCCTTGTAATTCCTCCATTTGAAATGATACTTGAATCAAAAGCATAGAGATTTCTTGGGTTATCAAATAATACATAGTGCGATACGGTCAAAACAAGGTATCAAGGTATATAGTAATAAAAGAATCGATTAAGAAAAGAATGGATACCCCGGAGACAAGGAAGCCAATCAACAGATCCTCCATTTTTCCATCTAATTTTTTGTTTCGTTATAGTTACAAGAGATGACTGGAAATCCTTTATTTTTGCAAGCCGATCGCTCTTTTGACTTTGGAAAAATTCTCTTTATCAGTATACCGTTCTTCTACACATTTTCCACTCCATAATCGAGAAAGAAAAGAATATTTAATAGTTAGGATTCATTAAAAAAAGGAATCGATAATCTACTCACAGGAGAACCCTTTCCCCCATCAGGCACTAATCTATTTTTAACATCTAATTAGATCGGGTAATCATTCGAATTAAGAACAAAAGCTCGTTACTTTTGGTTTCCCTATAATTGGAGCGATAGAGCCCTATCCATTTATTCACTCGATCCAATGGTGAATTGGTTTGGTCCCGTTCCAAGAATCAAAACAAGATTTTGTACCGATTCGGTAAGGATAAAGTATTATCAACAAATTCTCCATTGATACGACATGCTATTTTTTCCATTCATTCCCTTTCAGGATCAGTCGTGGTCTTACAAACTATACCAATGGTATGGACGAATCCCTTGCTTCATCCAAATGTGTAAAAGATCATAGCCGCACTTAAAAGCCGAGTACTCTACCGTTGAGTTAGCAACCCGGAAAAAATATGGTGTGTAGATACGATCGGAATAAAAATAAAACTCAAACCAAGAGATTGGGATTGGATTGCTCGACCCCGTCAAAACATTGAACTAGTAACAAACAAATCTAAAAGAAAATTTGATGATCAATTATGAACATCAAAATGAACAGATTAGATGAAAATACAACGAATTCCCGGATCAATATAGATGGATGCCAAAATTTATGGATCATCCATATTTTTATCAATATTTTTTTTTTTCATTTTCATTAAGAAGATACTTCTTGTGTCGCAGCGAATCTGGCGAACTCACCATTTGAGTGAAATTGAAATAAAGTAAAGAAATAAAGAAACAAACTTATGAGGCTGGGATAAATGGATCTATTTATCCACGATCAAATTATATTTGATCGATACAACATTGTCAATATGAATTGAATGTTGGTTGAGAAAACAAATTCAATTAAAGAAAATAAGTACTTGTGTTGGATTGACACTACACAGATCAGAAATGAAGTGTGGATGGGGGAATAAATAAGAAAAAAAAAAAGTAGGAAAAAAATCTCTAGTTTATTCAATAGAGGTACAATAAACAAGATTGACCCCTTGTTTGTTGGTGGAGTCCCAACGAAAACAATCCGATTGATGGTAATCCCATACCATCATTTTCTAGATCCGATTATTTCATCTATTCACTCGAGATTTTTTTTTCTATCTGTCTCATATCAATAAAAAAAGATTTTTTTTCGTTATCGTTATCTGATATGGGATTATAGAGGAGCAATAGTGAATAGGTATGAATAGAGTAAGAAAAATCGGAGTGGTGGAGAAAGAATTACACAAAGCTCGATAAGATACTGGGCACCCCCCTTTTTTGTTTATTTCATTTATTTCATTTCGTTTGATTAATTCGAAGTTCCTTAAAGACCTCTGCCTTCTTTGAAATATCATGAACAGTTCCTGTAGGTTGAGCGCCTTTTTCAAGGAAATATAGAATAGCAGGAACGTTTGAATAAGTTTGATTCTTTATCGGATCGTAAAAACCCACTTTACGAAGATCTCTTCCTTCTCTTTGGGATCGAACATCAATCGCAATGATTCGATAGATGACTCATTGGGATAGATATAGATGAACAATGCCCCCCCTAGAAACGTATAGGAGGTTTTCTCCTCATACGGCTCGAGAAAGAATGATTCGAGTTTGAATTTATGCTATGCATATCATATAGTGACAAATGTATCCATAAAATCATCAATTAGACTATAAGTTGAGTCGTTTTTTTTGTTCTTCCTTCCTTTCCTTTCCTGAAAAAAAAAAGAAATATCATTCGTACTCATAACTCAAGTTGGGCAATTCTCAAAGAGCTTAAAGGGAAATCCTTGGACATTTGTTGAGCCGTCTCTAACCTCTTTTATTTGTCCCGCCTAGAATCTCTTTTTCTTCCTCATTCTGATCTAGTTCCAGTTGTTGAGACAATTGAAAATGGTGTTTCCTTGTTCCGGTATCCTTTATCTTTGCTTTGAATCATTGGGTTTAGACATTACTTCGGTGATCCTTAATCGTTTCAAAATGGTCGCAACATACCTTTTGTTATTTCTTTCTATTGAAAGAATCATACGAACGATTGATTCCCCTGTAATACACTTTTGATCAAAATAGTTTTACCAATTCCGGCAAATTTTACTTTGTTTTTTTTTATTCGAAACTTGTTGGAATTTGAACCTTTGGATTTCTATATCGAAGATATACTTACGAAGTTGTTCCAACTTATTGATTGGCACTAACCCTAGATCCTTCCCCTTGATAAATGAATCAATACTTTATACTCGAGCTACATCATGTACTATTTACAACCCCCAATTTTGGGGGGTCCTAGTAGAACAGAACAAACTATGTCGAGCCAAGAGCATCTTCATTGATATATAAAATGGTGGATGCAAGAATCCACAGCCGATCATGTCTTTCAAGTCGCACGTTGCTTTCTACCACATCGTTTCAAACGAAGTTTTACCATAACATTCCTCTAATTTTGAACCGGTATGGAATTGATTCAATATGGAATCCGGAATAGTCATTGGCTCAATCGGTACGCTCAATCGGTACACAGCAGTCCATACTTTTATATTTATATATATATAAATTATATATATAAATAGATATTTATATCTATATTTTGATTTTGATATATATTTTGATATCTATATTATAGATATTTTGATATATATATGGATGGATAGGTATTCATCTAGAGAAGGCCCCACAAGCAAAGACAAAGATTCAATCTTACCCCATATTCGACCGTATGAATGAAACACATTTCTAAAAAAGACGAATAAACGAATTACTTAACACTTCTTTACATCTACATCTTCAACAGATTGTTCGGGACAATCAATCATGAAGGATCCAACTCTTTCTCGAACAACTAAATTAAAGAAAGGTCTTTAATTAGATTCTCAATACTCAATACCGGAACAAAATAAGTCATTAGCCAAATAAGCTATTCCAATGACTCGGAAAAGTCGCAAATGAATCGATTATAGACTAGGTTCATCAATCTCGCGCTTCTTCAAGTATCTAAGGATTGATAAAGGAATCATGAAAAAAGGTTTCAAGAATTTCCTACTTCGACATCATAATTTCCTACTTCGACATCATTATCATTAATGGAAATAAGTTTTCCTGTAATGACTAAATTTGATCATCATAAGACATAAGAGAAATCCATGTTCCTTTTCCAATTGAATCATTAATGATTTAAAGCAGGTAGATGGATCGAGAAACAAATTCAATTTATTTGTTTTCATGGGGATGGGATGGATGGAAAAAAGCTCTCATGTAAGATAAGATTAAGGTTGTTATTCTTCCATCTGATTGATAAAACCAGAACCGTAGGAGTATGATCTTTCCGTATCCATCAGATACACAGAACAATTGTCAACGGGAGTAATCATAGATATTTAAGGTAAGGTATCAAAGATCTTTTTCACCGCAGCCGAAATACCGGTATCACTGAAATAGAACAAACAATAACAATACATGTAGGCATGGTTCATTTTATACAGATTTTGCTTTACTTTAGGTTTAGTAACCCTTCCATAAATTCTATCAAGTCAAAAGTAAAGTGAATGGAATATATGAATCTTCCTCCCAATCACTACATTGACTTCCAATTATTTATTGTAGCCAGATGCAAAAAAAAAAAAAGCAATTAGGCTCAAAGAAAAAAAATCTGTTCCATATTGCACTTTATTGTTTATTAATGAGATCCGGACGACACAGATATTGAAAAATTGATACCTTCCATTGCCGATTAACTCGAATTCTATGGGGATCATGAATCATACCCCAAGACAATCAAATAATAAAAGATCCTCTTGCGGTATGTTATATTATCTTGTATAGGTACAAAGCAAAATGGGTCCAGATCAATTCGTTGTTCTTAATTTTGATTTTACCCCACCCACACCCAGTCTTAAGAACTTTAATCCCAGTGATGTAATTAGTCCCAAGAACTCCCTCCTGTTTAGGATTCAGGATCCACATAGAATTAGTCATTTTGACTAACATGTTTAGTTTCGAAAAAATAGAGATCTTATCTTTCGCATTTCAACTTAGAATGCATCATGTGAGAATCAAAATATAATAGATGGGCATAAAGTTTCTATAAGTGACTAACTTACCCCAATATGAATATGAGTAGAGCGGGACGGGCATACACTGAACGGCCCATCCCATTTTTTTTTTAATTCAACTTTGATCTATGTTCCCATCCTACCTAATATCAAAAAGGTAAAAGATGTTTATTTCCATCCGCAATTTATACTCGATTCTTTTTCTTACAATTGGAAATCGAAAGGAATCTATGATTCATAGAAGAATCATTAGAACTCAGAAAGAAAAATTGGATCATATTGTATCCAACCTTATACCTTATACTCTTAAACAGAAGATTGTTAAAGAGAACAATCTTTGTTTTGATAGAAGCGGTCTGGGACGGAAGGATTCGAACCTCCGAGTAACGGGACCAAAACCCGCTGCCTTACCACTTGGCCACGCCCCATTTAGATTTCAATTCGACACTAATAAACACTAATATTGTTATTGGTTATTCGTCAATTCCAGCCCAAATATCTATGGAATAGGTTGTTGCTAGGATTCTATACGTGTAAATGTAGAATGAAAATGAATTCATTGATCATTCCATATAAGTCAATTAAGATATTGTATGAAAGTATGATTCCTTCTATTCTCATTTGAGAATTGAAGGATTTTTGATTGGGGGAAGTTCAAAGAAAAAGAAAGAAGGATTTTTTGTCTTCTCTTCTTTCTTAATTTTTCCCTTATATCAATAACTCAATAAAAATGAAATTATCTCCAAGAACGAAATATTTCTTATGCTTAATATCTTTAGTTTGATCTGTATCTGTCTTAATTCTGCCCTTCATTCGAGTAGCTTTTTCTTCGCCAAATTGCCCGAAGCTTATGCTTTTTTCAATCCAATCGTAGATTTTATGCCAGTCATACCTGTGCTCTTTTTTCTCTTAGCCCTTGTTTGGCAAGCTGCTGTAAGTTTTCGATGAGATCTTTAATACTGTCCTAGAAACATTCATATTCATGATTTATTCGATAAAATAAATTCAACTCTAACATAACAATTGATAAGATCAGATAAGTCTTACATTATGAACCCTCGATTCAAAGATTGAAATTCTTTTGCTTTTTGATAGCCGCGATGAATCTGGATCACCTAATTTCCGCATTATGCCCTTCCAGTTCCAGGGGTCAAAGACCCCATTATGGTACCCCATAATACCTAATTGGGGTATGACAAGATAATTTTGGTAACAAAGGAATTCCTGCAAATTCCTTTCTTTTCTAGAAACCACTTTTTCATTTCTTTTCTTGGTGTCAAGGATATGTGGTACAAAAATAGAGAATCTATTCCCTATTTCCTTTGCAAAAAACAAAAAAAAAATGATCTTGGAGATTGTGCAATGCTTACTCTCAAACTCTTCGTTTACACAGTAGTGATATTCTTTGTTTCTCTCTTCATCTTCGGATTCCTATCTAATGATCCAGGACGTAATCCTGGACGTGAGGAATAAAAAAATCAGAGATTTTTCATTATTTCCTTGCTTGATTTCTGCATTTTCCTATGCTTTTCTCTATTCCAGACATTTAACTATGATAAAGGACTTGATATTTTTTCGAATTCGAAAGATAAATCTCAAGTGATCCGAGGGAACGGAGAAAGAGGGATTCGAACCCTCGGTACGAACAGCTCGTACAACGGATTAGCAATCCGTCGCTTTAGTCCACTCAGCCATCTCTCCCAATTACAAAAAGATAATTCATATGCGACGCCTGAAGTAAATATTGATCAAAGTCTTTCTTTATCTTTATTTATTTATTTTATACATTTATTTATACTTACTATATTATACTTACTATATATATACGAATTATCTTTATTTATTTATTTTATACATTTATTTATACTTACTATATTATACTTACTATATATATACGAATTTTATCCGCAATTCAATTTGGATAACGATTCGAAACAGATATCTCCAATAGAAAGAGTACGTCTTTGATTTCGTCCGAAGGGTTCTTTTATTCCCCCGGCCTGGCCAGTACAGTACCTAGCCAGGCCGTTCCTTCTTTTGTTCCAATGAATCATGGATCAAATTATTTTTCTGATTTGAAAACCAAATTGTTATTGAAGCAGCAACAAGAGCAAGAAGGACTATTTCCATTCCTATGATAGGAGTTTCATTTCTTATTATTTTTTCTTTTTCCTTTTCTCGATTTCCCTACTGGAATAAAAAAACATACATATTCTATTTCTATTAGAACTCATTTATTTCTTCAAGGGACAAGCTTTGTTTGAACATTTGAGTCCACAAACACAAACAAAATGAATACTATGATTTTTTACTAGATCTAATTGACCCCAATTCAGAAGATCGGACAGGTGAATGAATAGGGAAGAAAGGAATAGCTTCGAAAAAAGATAAGACTCAAATTAAAACTCTCCTTCTTTATTTTTATTTTTTTGAGAAAATCGTTTCTTTGCTTGAAAGACTCGAGGAAGAAGTTGAAAAAAAAAAATGGAGCTATGGATTCTTGCGCAACTTAACTCAATCTTATGTTCCGACTTAAATGGATCTTTCAGGCCGGGACTGTCAGTAATAACTCCACCAGCAAAAGAAAAGATATAACTTGTTATTTAAATGAGCCCCCATTCTCTTCTCCTATTTCATCAAGCCTTCCCCCTGGAACACATCAGCACTCCAATTTTCATGATTCTGATACTATCTTGATTACGTTTTACTCCCTTGTTTTGTTGGACAAACGGTACATTCATATACAATAATCATATTG
>NW_027519489.1:25000-27788 GCF_043159265.1 Tasmannia lanceolata
ACATTATTTGATTCCAAATTCAGAGCAATGCCTACGGTACCCTCTTCAAATTCTACTAATTCCCCTGCCATTACTTGATCAAGACCATGAATACGAGCAATACCGTCGCCTACTTGAAGTACGGTGCCGGTATTCACAATCGTGACTTCTCTATTATATTGTTCAATACGTTCACGGATAATATTACTAATTTCGTCGACTCGAAGGGTTACCATTAGTGTCTCTTAATTCTTTTTCGGAAGCAAAGCGAGAAAAAAAAATAATGCCTACAGTGGAAGGGCTAATCAGTTATTTCTTTCATGGCCCCGAGCATGCCAATATTAGCACTGATGGTGCGTAAATGTAACTCACTGTTCAAACAACTATTCAGAGTTCCTAGAGCTCCTTGTAAGGCTTGCTGGAACACTCGTTGTCGTACCTGATTGATTGCTCGTTGTTCTTCAAAACTAATGGTTTCATTTTTGAAATTTTCTAATCGTTCCAAATTATTATAAGTAGCATTAATCAAATTCTCTTTTTCTCGTTCTATCTCAGAGTATCCATTCATTCTAAACTCATCTGCTTCCATTTCCACTTTCCGTAAGCGAGCCCGGGCTTTTTCGAGCTGCTCAATGGCTCTTCCACGTAGTTCTTCTGAATTTCGAATAGTACTCAAGATCCTCTGTTTTCGATTATCTAATAAATCACTTAATGAAAGTAGATTATCTTCCCATTCATTTCACAACTAAACTTCCATGATCTCTTCCCGAACCAAACATGAATCTTTCAATTCATTTGGCTCTCACGCTCAGTTACTTAATGGGCATTCCCATATCTTTTAATGTAATGAGCCTGCCCTCTCTTCTCTGTTCGTATTCCACGATATCGAAACTGATACAAGACCAGAACAGAATATTCGGAGGACTCTTCCGACCAGACAAAAAATCTGTAATTGTCAGCAAAGTTGTTTATTTTTTTTTTTATTTATTATTTTATGAATTTTTCATTTTTTTTTTTCTTCAAATCCAAAGAATTCTTCTTATTTTATACACAGGCCGTCGATTTAGCGTTGGATACAAAAAGGGGGCGAGGCACCCATTTGTTTTTTTTTTTCATTTTTCAATAAATGGTTCAAATCATTTTATTGATATGAGTGTTCTATATCAGATAAATTGCCAACTATTCTATTCATTTTTAAACCATATCCGTACTAACGTAGTGGTAGAAAGAGTACCATGTTGTGCCTGGACTTCAAACGGTTTAGCTTTAACCATGTTAATGGTCCCACATTATTGGTTGATAGAGAATCAAAGTCGATTTACCAATGAGTCACGAAATGCTATGGTTCTTACATATGATTTCTGAATTTATTCAGAAGTAATTCGTTGAGATCGTGCACCTTTCTTTCCTAGTTATAACTTTCCTATTTATAAATAAATAAGTAAATAAGTGCAGCTGGTTGGATCCAGCCTATTCTTGAAATACACAACTCGCACACACTCCCTTTCCAAAAAAGATCAATACACCAAGCACTACACTTAGATTTATTGGATTTGTTGCTAAAATATCGGTATTAAGCCCGAAACTCCCGGCGTATGACCAGTGACCCAAGGAAACGAAAGAATCGGTTACATTTTTCATATGCTCTCCTCTTATAGATAGGACTAACAAAATTAATTGAACAGAGTTTTCTTTATTGTATAATTTCGCCCACTTTTGATTGATTTCTTTTTATTTATTTACTTATTTATAAATATGAATTTATTTATAAAATAGATTCATTTCATTTTGAAATTTCATTTATTCTTTATTATTATTTCAATTGAAGTTCCCAATCCAATAAAATACTTATTAATATGAGGTCCCGGGTCTCATGCCAATTGCGAAATACCTCGTTTGTTACAACGCTTCCTAAAAGTGAAAAAAAAAAAAGGGTTCCATTAAGGATGGAAAGGAAGAAAGCGAGTGGATCTACTAATTCCTCATCCTCAAATCAGCCTTTTCCCTGGGGTGGGGTATTGTCTCAACGAATAAGTGGTTGTAGGAGTAAAGTGTTGATATAATTCGAAGAAGCAAGCGGCAAGTTCACGGCAATCAAATAAGAAAAAAATAAGTACGTATTTTTCACATTTATAGGATTAAACAAAAGGATTCGCAAATAAAAGCGCTAATGCCACGACCAGTCCGTAAATTGTTAAAGCTTCCATAAAAGCCAGACTAAGCAATAAAGTACCTCGTATTTTACCCTCTGCTTCTGGTTGTCTCGCAATACCTTCTACAGCTTGGCCCGCAGCAGTACCTTGACCAACTCCAGGTCCAATTGAAGCAAGCCCTACGGCCAATCCAGCAGCAATAACGGAAGCGGCAGAAATCAGTGGATTCATGGTAAGCTCCTCGCACCAAAATAAAGAAATGGTTAATGATACAATCACTGAATTATGACTTATTATTCCATCACTAAGATCCATCGGGTCGAAGTAACTAAGAACTCCAAATTGAAGTGATGATATTACTGAATCATCATAACTGCTTCAATATCTCGTTTTTAGTTCCTATCCATGGAGTCTTTGTAAAGTCATACGATTCTAGTTCTTCCATTTCTTTGTTCCGAACCACTCTTTCAATTCTTCGCTCTTTCTCTTCTATATCCTTAACTTCATCTGTTTATTCATTCAATCCACAGCCAAAGATGAAACGGAAGTCCTTCCGTTGGAATCCATCTAACTTCAGTGGGATGGGAAATAATATATATGGATAGTCCATATATAACTCGTGAATATCTAATATCACATATACATATGTTTCTTCC
>NW_027519490.1:17500-19231 GCF_043159265.1 Tasmannia lanceolata
AAACGAAGTGACTTAGACAAATCTTGTTTGTCGATAACCTCGGACCAATCAATCGAATATTGATTAATACGTAATCGATCGAAGACTACTTGAAAACGGTGCTTCTGTTCAGAAACGAAATGTTCCAAATGTTCCTGGAAGTTCTTGCTCCCATTGGACCATTTGTATCTATATGCATCAGGATCCCGATTCATGGATCTCTCGGTTCGAGAAATAAGAGGATCGAACCATTTCTTCTGACTCTTTTTCAAATTCGATAAATGTGGGTTGATCGTATATTTGATTATAGTTAGATGATTCAGAGTATCATTTCCTATTTGATCCCTTTGAATTCCATATTCAAAGTTGCGATCGGATCTATTCATTAAAAAGAATCGATTCGATACATTTCTTATGTACCCATAGGTGCTATATTGGATTTGAATCCAATTTCGGATCAATCTATATTGATTGACCGCCTCCATTATGTTGTTGCTAGCAAATACCACTATTTTGGGTTTTGGATCTTCCAAATCATTCCCGCAGGAGATCCGGACCGATTTTTTTCTGATCCTTCGATAAAAAGATTCATTCTCTTCATAAAAAATAGGAGGTAGAACCAATAAAGATTTCTTTTTCGATTCATCCCTGGAGTTGAATACCTCATTCAAGAATTTTTTTTGATCCAATCCGTAGGAATCAATAGAAAAGGCAAATCCCTTATGATACACCAGATCCGGCTCGGTTATTGATAGAGTGAATAGATCCGCCATTTCTTGAAATCTCTCTTCTGATTCAAAATCGTGGTGTAACGTGTATCCCCCTTTGTTCCGGTCATGGAATAGATGAAATAAATCAAAAAATGGATTTTTGTTCAAGAATGAAATCTTATTGGAACTGTCCATATCCGGTTCATCCTTCGGAACCATAGCACATCCCGGATCTAATGAAATAGGATGAATTGAGACGGTATTTTGTAAATACGTAATTATCTTGAATATATCAACCATTTCTTTATTTTCCGATCGCCTGGATCGGACAAAAGAAACATCTTGTTGTTTCTTCAACAATTTCTGATCTCTAGTGGACCTCTCAGTAGGATTCGAACCCAGATTAAGTTCTGACCCTCTGTCAGAGAAAAAAGAACGAATTGATCTTGTAGGATTCCCAAGAAATTCGTCGATTTCTTCCGGAAGCAGATGATTATTCATCTGCTTCTCACGTTCCGTGAATAGCCGGGACATTGAGGAATATCCAGAAAGGCATTTCGGGAATCGATCTGATTCTATCTCTGTTCGTTCCGTTTGAAGAAAGGAAGGATCCCAAAGAATCGATCTTTCTTTTAGTTGCTGAATCTCTGTTTGATTGATCAATGTGTGATATTCCGAATCCTCATTACTAATGGAATCGAAATGATCTCTGGATTGATCAGAAGATCCTTTCAATTGGCTAGAATCCGTTACTTGAACGAAAATAGATCTTGTGGAATCATATTGAATATTTGACGATACATTCTGTACCTTGCTAAAAAACCGATCCTTGTTTACCAACCACACATTGTCTAACCAAATCAAATTCTCTCTCGATACCTTCCTCAAAAAATCCGATTCGTGCTGATTCTTCCCCCAACTAACGAAGAGATCTTGGCGGAATTGCCACATATGAAATTGAGCACAATTTTGTAAAGAAATACCCCACTTGTTTCTCGAGAAGAGATGGGAAACATGCTCAATATCATTTGATTGAATAGTT
>NW_027519491.1:0-5000 GCF_043159265.1 Tasmannia lanceolata
GAATAAAGATAGAGTCCCATTCTACATGTCAATACCGACAACAATGAAATTTATAGTAAGAGGAAAATCCGTCGACTTTTGAAATCATGAGGGTTCAAGTCCCTCTATCCCCAATAAAAAAAAAAAGGCCTATTTTATTCCATTCCCTAACCATTTATCCTCTTTTTTCGTCAGTGGTTCAAAATGAGCTTAGCTATGTTTCTCACTCACTCTACTCTTTCACAAATGGATCCGACCAGAAATCTTTCTCTCTTATCACAAGTCTTGTGATAGATATGATCTACGTACAAATGAACATATATGGCAAGGAATCTCCATTATTGAATCATTCACAGTCCATATCATTACTCTTACACTTACAAAGTCTTCTTTTTGAAGATCCAAGAAATTCCAAGGCTGAGGTAAGATTTTCTAATGTTTTTTGAGTCCCTTTAATTGACATAGACCCAAGCCCTCTAGTAGGATGATGCGTCGGGGATGGTCGGGATAGCTCAGCTGGTAGAGCAGAGGACTGAAAATCCTCGTGTCGCCAGTTCAAATCTGGTTCCTGGCACGTGGTTAATATATCGAATAGATACTCATACAAATGAATCGATATGGATCGGGATCCATATTCTATTCGTTAATAGTCTAGATCATGATACATACTTATCCATCTAGGGATATATCTAGATCCCCCATTTTTTTTTTTGATGGGTAAAGAAAAGAATTAGATTCTGTTCCCTCTTCTTTTTTGTTTGTTCATACTGTACCTGCTCTCGCTCAAAAAGAATGTTAATACTTCATACATATTTGAATTGAAGTTAGTTGGCTGAAAACCCAAAAGTCTAGTCTAGAGAGGAATCGAAGGGTAGGAATAGACAGGATTCATTTCAGATACAGTACAAAGAAAATCTGATCCCCTTTTCATTTCTGAATTTTGAGTTCATAATTTCATATTTTCTTTCATATTCTATTTCTTCACTTTCTCTTTCTTCACTCCCTCCTACGTGACTTTTCGGGGCCCATCTAAGTGATGTGCGCGGTACAAAGTTCATGGTGCAGAACTCTTTTGATTCATCCTATTGGCTTTGCTCATCCGAAATGGATATCTTCCAAATTGGGGAATATCAATGAAGCCCCTTTAGTAGCCCATTCATAATACTGAGATGAGAGTCCAGTTATTCTGTTTCATCTAGAACAGAACATAAAAAGATTCCTTGAATATCTGGAGTCGTAGAAGTGAATATTAGTTTCTTATCATTCAATGAGCATCTTGTATTTCATAGAAATTGGGGGCAATATAATCCTTACGTAGGGGCCAGCCTATCCAACTTTCAGGCATCAAGATACGTTTCAGGCGTGGATGATTTTCATAAGAGATTCCCAACATATCATAAGATTCCCGTTCTTGAAAATCAGCACTTTTCCAAATCCAGAAAACAGACGGGATTCTAGGATTCCTCCTTGGGGCAAATACTTTTATGCATACCTCTTCGGGTTGATCCACACCATACTGTATTCTCGTAAGATGATACACACTAGCTAACAACCCGCCCGGTGCTACATCATAAGCACACTGGGAACGTAGATAATTGTAACCATATACATATGAAATGACAGCAATGGAGTACCAATCCTCGGGCTTTATTTGTAAAGTCTCTATTCCTTGGTAATCGAAGCCCAAAGATCTATGCACTAGCTCATGCTTGACTAGCCAAGCAGATAAACGACCTTGCATCTTCTTGATCTCTCCCACATTTGTATTTGTATGAGTATTTCACATTTACGATGAAATTTATGAAGATTTACCCGCTGTTTGTTATTCTGCACAAAAGCATCCTGCCTAATTCACTAATTCGTGGGAAGATACTGAACTTTTGTATTTGAAAGATGTTTCAGTTTCAGGAGGTATTTCTGAAGTAGATGGAGATTTATAGAGTAATCCTTGATCGTAATTTCCAGTATGAGTACTGCGTCCAACATGAAACTTGTGATTGGTAGTAAAATATCGATTTTCCTGTTGAGACCCAATTTGATCTTCATAGATTTCTCGAGATACTTTCTTACGAAGTTTCGTTATAGCATCTATAACTGCCTCTGGTTTGGGTGGGCAGCCCGGCAAATAGACATCCACAGGAATTAGCTTATCGACTCCCCGAACGGTACTATAAGAATCCGTACTGAACATCCCTCCTGTAATAGTACAAGCTCCCATCGCAATGACATATTTTGGTTCAGGCATTTGCTCATATAATCTCACTAAGGAAGGCGCCATTTTCATTGTTACTGTGCCGGCTGTTAAAATGAGGTCTGCTTGCCTAGGACTCGATCTTGGTACCAATCCATAACGATCAAAGTCGAATCGCGAGCCTATTAATGAAGCAAATTCAATGAAGCAACAACTGGTACCATAGAGAAGCGGCCATAAACTGGAGAGTCTTGACCAATTCGAAAGATCATTCGATGTAGTTGAAATAACTGAATTTTGGGTTGTTTGGTCAAGTAACGGAAACTCAATAGAATTAATAACTGTCTCAATGTAATCTTTTCTTTGTTTTTGATTTTGATTGTCTGAATATTCAGGAGCTAAGACCATTCCAATGCTCCTTTTCGCCATGCATAAACTGAACCAACAATTGGGATAAGCACGAAAATGAAAGCTTCTATAAATACAGATACACCCAATACATCGAAACTCATTGCCCATGGATAAAGAAAGACCGTTTCAACATCAAAAACAACAAAAACTAGAGCAAACATGTAATAGCGAATTCGGAATTGTAACCAAGCATCCCCCATTGGTTCTATACCCGATTCATAACTAGAGAGTTTCTCTGGTCCTTCACTAATCGGGGCTAAAACTCCCGAAATTAGAAATGCTAAAATAGGAATAAGACTTGATATTATTAGAAATGCCCAGAAAATATCATATTCGTAAAGCAGAAACATAGATGCACTCTCATGAATGTGGAATATACCGAATTAGTCGATTCAAATTGGAATTGTCAATTCATCCATAACTGCTTAGTCGAAACAACAATTTTGATCGAACCACATAGTTGAGTTTGTTTGCTGCGGGTCATGCCTCGTTTCAAGATTCATCCAATAGAATCCCACTTACCCTTTCTTCAATTCTATTTAGATATGGTGTAGACATATTATGTTCTTGTACAAATAAGACTCTCTCACTTTACCTTGGGTTTTCTATAAAAAAAAAAATAAATGAAAGAATATTTTCATTTTCATCAAAAATGAATAAAAAAAAGATTAATTCAATATTAATTATATTATCTATAATTATGTGAAAATAAAATGGAAATATTCCATTTTCAATGAAAATATTCAATGAATATAATATAATAATATAATAAAATCAAAGAAGAGGTCTGGCTCATTTTTTTTTTTCTCTTTTGTAGTAGAATGCCTAGCTCGGGATTTAGGGTATATTCTACTCGGTTGGCGTTGGTGTATTCTTTTCATTAAGATCGGGGTATAGAATCATTGTTTCTATTGATTCGATATGAATACATAAACAGAAACAGAATGCATCGACCAATTAGACTCTCTCCTTGTCCCAGATTTATACTTAATTGATTTGATTCAATCTTCAATCTGTTGAATTATGAGGAACCCTTACATAGAACAACTCATGGGTTCCTATACCCAAATTAGATACTTTTGACCTGTACTATCCCGACAGGACCCCCCAGAAACAATCGAGTTATTTAAATCGAGTTAAAAGTCTTGAAAGAGTCATCCTATTTCGGACCCATTTCTAGTACCCAAAATCGCTATTTGGAATGACTCGAAATACTTATTAATGTAATAACACCTAGTAAGACCAACCAATGGGTTAGGTTTCGTGACAATCAAAAGAGGTTTCGTTTGAAGCAAACCCACACAATGGAGCGTACCACAATGGTAGAGTCGGCCGAATCATAAATTATCTACAGAAGATAGCTCTGATGGAATCACGCGTTGTCGAACAATTCGACAGACCAAATCCCCAAAAACACTCATAGAAATAGAAGAGAGCACAAACGTTGATACCTTTAGGACCAATTCATTATTTCTGAAACAATGAATTTGGGTTGTTGTTCCACCAAAGAGCGATCAGTCGGGGGATTGGATTCCTAACTCATCCAAGTTCAAACAGACCCCTAATCTTCTTGCATAAAGTCTGCATCGGTAGAATCGACAGAATTGAAATGATGAGCAATTGGATTGGAGTAGGTTGGGATACAAAAAAATAAGTATTGTACAGAAAGATAAAAATAACTAAACTACTTGCTTTGCCTTTGCTAGGCCGGCTATACGAAGAAAAGTCTAGTCTATTTTACAATGTTTACAATGAAACTTACCGAAGAGCTTTCTTTTTGAAACTCTGGCTTTTCTACAAATACAAGAACAGGTCCTAGATCCGTGTGACTTACTATTACTATTAGATTCGATTTTGTTGGGTCAGGTTGGGGTTTTTGGCTAGGCTCGTGTTATGATTTTGACTTCATAATCAATTGGCTTGGGTATACCAAACCAAAGAAAAGGTGTATCACTCAATCTTTGATCATGGACAAGAAAAAGAGGAAACAAGCCATATGTCATTCCCCCACGAAAATGAATGAAGAAGAATTGGTTTGGGTATTCGAGATTCGAAAATACCGATCCGGTTGGATCCATTGGAATGAATTATTTTTTTTTTTTCATTTTCATGCCCCGAGGGATCGCCGTGAGCATGTGGAAATGATTCCATTTCCATGGACCAACCCACTGGCCATCTGCAAGCACGCACTAATGAGGAAACGAAAACTATACAAAAATGCAAAAATGTATAGGGCTATACGGACTCGAACCGTAGACTTTCTCGGTAAAACAGATCAAACTGATTATTATCGAAATGATTCGAACTGTTTCAAAGACCCAACATGCATTTTTTCGCATTGGGCTCTTTCATCAACTGATAGAAAGATCAGTTGAGTCCACCATATTTTTTCTTGACAGGAAGATAACGAGATGGCTCC
>NW_027519491.1:10000-23126 GCF_043159265.1 Tasmannia lanceolata
GATACCTTGGATATCTTGTAATCCAGTAATTCCCGTTCGTTCCCCTAATTGAAATTAAACTCGGCCCAATCTTTTACTAAAAGGATTGAGCCGAATAAAGAATGAGGATCCTATGTATTTGCATATATATTGCATATAATCAATATGTACATACCTTACCTATATAAACAAGATATAAATACAAGATAAGATCTCAGACCAGACTAAATAACTCAATGCTTCTATTGTTGGACCCTAATTAATCCTATGGATCCTTAGGATTGGTGGATCATTTTATATACCGTAGTTTCAGACCATAAATCAAGCCAAAGGTCACAACCCTTTCTACCTATCCTATATATTGTCCTTTTCATTCCGTGTTGTAATCGAAATTGATTATTCTAATCTATGAGTTTACGAGATTACGAGATTATACGAAAATGAATTCTTCATGGGGAGAACACATATTTCTCTTTCTCTTTTCGATGAGAATTTGTACACGACATTGGAGAAACCTCTCTTTCTATTTAGAATTCATGAAGAAAAGGTTCCATCAGATATAGTGAATTGATATCCCCAATTCCCGCAAAAAAGAATCATTTTTTTTTTTTCAATACTCACTCGTTATTAGTTAATGATCCTATCCTAGTGATTGGATCTATATGCTTATTCCGATAGTAAATGAAATAGTAAAATGATTATTCATCGAATGACTATTCATCTATTGTTATTTTATTGTATTTTCAAATAGGGGGCAGGAAGGCTCTATGGAAAAATGGCGGTTCAATTCGATGTTGTCTAACGAGGAGTTAGAACACAGGTGTGGGCTAAGTAAATCAATGAACAGTCTCGGTCGTGCTATTGGAAATACCAGTGGAAGTGAAGACCTCATTATAAATGATACGGATAAAAACATTCATAGTTGGAGTGATAGTGGCAGTTATAGTTGCAATAATGTTGATGATTTATTTGGTATCAGGGACATTTGGAGTTTCGTCTCTGATGACACTTTTTTAGTTAGGGATAGTAATGGGGACAGTTATTCCGTCTATTTTGATATTGAAAATCAGATTTTTGAGATTGACAATGATAGTTCTTTTCTGAGTGAACTAGAAAGTCCTTTTTCTAATTATCTGAATTCTAGTTATCTGAATAGTGGGTCTAAGAGTAACAATCGCTATTATGATCGTTACATGTATGATATTAAATATAGTTGGAATAATCACATTAATAGTTGCATTGATAGTTATCTTCATCCTGAAATCAGTATTGAGAGTTATATTTCAAGTAGTAGCGACAATTACGGTGACAGTTACATTTCTAGTTTCATTTGTAATGAAAGTGTAAGTGTTAGTGACAATGGGAGTTCAAGTATAAGAACTAGTGGTAATGGCAGCGATTTCAATATAAGAGGAAGATCTAATGATTTCGATATAAATAAAAAATACAGACATTTATGGGTTCAATGCGAAAATTGTTATGGATTAAATTATAAGAAATTTTTTAGGTCAAAAATGAATATTTGTGAACAATGTGGATATCATTTGAAAATGAGTAGTTCAGATAGAATCGAACTTTCGATTGATCCGGGCACTTGGGATCCTATGGATGAAGACATGGTCTCTATCGACCCCATTGAATTTCACTCGGAGGAGGAACCTTATAGAGATCGTATCGATTCTTATCAAAGAAAGACAGGTTTAACCGAGGCTGTTCAAACAGGCATAGGTCAACTAAATGGTATTCCCATAGCAATTGGGGTTATGGATTTTCAGTTCATGGGGAGGTAGTATGGGATCCGTAGTAGGCGAGAAAATAACCCGTTTGATCGAGTATGCTACTAATGGATCTCTACCTATTATTATGGTGTGTGCTTCTGGAGGAGCACGCATGCAAGAAGGAAGTTTGAGCTTGATGCAAATGGCGAAAATATCTTCCGCTTCATATAATTATCAATCAAATAAAAAGTTATTCTATGTATCAATCCTTACATCTCCTACAACCGGTGGAGTGACAGCCAGTTTTGGTATGTTGGGAGATATCATTATTGCCGAGCCCAATGCCTACATTGCATTTGCGGGTAAAAGAGTAATTGAACAAACATTGAATAAGACAGTACCCGACGGTTCACAAGCGGCTGAGTATTCATTCCATAAGGGCTTATTCGATTCAATCGTACCACGTAATCCTTTAAAGGGTGTTCTGAGTGAATTATTTCAGCTACATGGTTTCTTTCCTTTGAATCAAAATTCAAGTAATGAAAACCTATAATAGAATAAAATAAATCGAATCGAAGTGTTGTATATTTCTATATCTCCCGAGAACCTCCATTTTTGACTTGACTATGAATTCCTGTTGGATCAGATTCTAACGAATTTTTGGGGAACTCATAATAAACCCCTTATTCTCCTTATTAAAATAAAAAGATAAGGACGGGAGAACAAGAATAATAAAGCGGATTATCATACGTATATTTCGTGTAGAAAGATGAATAGGTACATTTATTTAGTTCTACATTCCTTGAACTTATTATATACTTATAATACTTATAATAGATAGACTTATCATAAGATATCTTTTATAACAGGAGATATCTTTTATAACAGGTACAAATATTAAATCGAGGCACCTATTCTATGACAGATCTCAACTTACCCTCTATTTTTGTGCCTTTAGTGGGCCTAGTATTTCCGGCAATTGCAATGGCGTCTTTATCTCTTCATGTTCAAAAAAACAAGATTGTTTAGATCCGATGGGACTAAATCTCATCAATTTATTTCAACACTTGGACTTGGATCATAATACAGATACCTATTTAGTGGAATATGGTACGATATGTGGCTCCCCTCGAACACAAAAATAATACAAATAACAAATAAAAAGGAAAAGGCTGTTATGTTATGCATGCAGATACATGATCTATGGATAAATGCATGTATATGCGGGTATAGCTGTTTTAAAATAGATCGGCGGATATCTATATCTGAAATAGAAAGTAAATGTATCTATATGTTATGTAGATATACATAATGGGATCATATGAAGGGGATGTTATTATTTTATATCTAACCAATTCGATGAATTACTGCTAAGGGTTCACATCATAATAGTGCTAGTTGATGAGAGTTACTTCGGGAGCCAAAAAGGTAAAGTCAAATTCATTTGGCTTATTCTCTCAATTCCAATAGAATGCAACTGGATCTAGTATGAACTGGCGATCAGAACGTATATGGATAGAACTTATAACGGGGTCTCGAAAAACAAGTAATTTCTGCTGGGCCTTTATCCTTTTTTTAGGTTCGCTAGGATTCTTATTGGTTGGAACTTCCAGTTATCTTGGTAGGAATTTGATATCCTTATTCCCGTCTCAGCAAATAATTTTTTTTCCACAAGGGATCGTGATGTCTTTTTATGGGATCGCGGGTCTGTTCATTAGTTCCTATTTGTGGTGCACAATTTCGTGGAATGTGGGTAGTGGTTATGATCGATTCGATAGAAAAGAAGGGGTCGTGTGTATTTTTCGTTGGGGATTTCCTGGAATAAATCGTCGAATCTTCCTTCGATTTCTTATGAGAGATATCCAGTCGATCAGAATGGAAGTTAAAGAGGGCCTTTATTCCCGTCGTGTCCTTTATATGGAAATTAGAGGCCAGGGAGCTATCCCCTTGACTCGAACTGATGAGAATTTGACTCCACGAGAAATTGAACAAAAAGCTGCCGAATCGGCCTATTTCTTGCGTGTACCAATTGAAGTATTTTGAAATAAACTGTGATGAAGAATGAATGTTTTCTTTCTCAGTATGAGGGAAGGAGCTCAGGAATCCCCTTTTACTTTTAATATAAGCGAAGTTTCTTCGGAACGTTCATTCGAGCAAATCATGTTAGATTCTATTTCACCCGTTCTGTTGGTAATGCCGCTGTACTGTGGCCTATAGAATAAAGCAAGCAAGCAGGCATATATGGAACAACCATAATAAGAAGCAAGTTTTGTCCACCAAAACTATTTTTATGCATATGGAACTCAACTCAATTCTTTCATATTAGTAAGAAGTCCAATAAGTATGTATTCATCACACATATCAGAACATTTCGGAATACAGTACAGAATTCATCTTTTTAGGCCCAATATTTTGAATTGATACGTTAGATACAGATGGATCATCTCTCATAAATTATCTCCCTTTTGTCATTTGTCAATCGATCTTTCTTTTTATCTTATCCTCTCTTTTGCTCCTTGATGGCCAAACGATTGGATCTTTCATAACCATCCAATTTCTCTCTCCTTTTGCCACTCCTTTCGGATTTCATCATCAATATTCTTCAAAAATATCCCTTCAATTATTCCTGGGCTGTGGGTAGCCAGCCAAACATTTCGAAATAATTGATTGATCGAGGGGGAGTTTTTTTGTCTCAAAATCCGAATAATATTCATTACTTCAAGTGGTTGCATTCATCGAAAGGAACAAATGAAGATGCAATTGGTTCGAATTTGACCATGGGATATCTGGAAACAATATTTGATTATTTCTTTCATTTGAAATGGGCCCTTATTTTTTCATTTCATTTTTATTTGATTCTATTTCTATATTCTTTCCAGATCCAAGGACTAAACAATGAAAAAAAAAAAGTGCCAAAAAAGAAAAAAGCATTGACTCCCCTCCCATATCTTGCATCTATAGTCTTTTTGCCCTGGTGGATCTCTCTCTCATTTAATAAAAGTCTGGAACCTTGGGTTACTCATTGGTGGAATACCAGGCAATCCGAAACTTTTTTGAATGATATTCAAGAAAATAACGTTCTAGAAAGATTCATAGAATTAGAAGAACTATTCCTGTTGGACGAAATGATAAAGGACTACCAGGAGACACAGATACAAAAGTTTCGTATAGGAATCCACAAAGAAACGATACAATTGATCAAAATGCACAATGAAGATCATATCCATATCATTTTGGATTTCTCGGCAAATATAATCTGTTTCGCTATTCTAAGCGGTTATTCTATTCTGGGTAATGAAGAACTTCTCATTTTGAATTCTTGGGTTCAGGAATTCCTCTATAACTTAAGTGACACAATAAAAGCTTTTTCTATTCTTTTATTAACTGATTTATGTATCGGATTCCACTCGCCTTATGGTTGGGAACTAATGATTGGCTCGATCTACAAAGATTTTGGATTTTCCCATAACGATCAAATTATATCTGGTCTTGTTTCTACCTTTCCAGTCATTCTAGATACAATTTTGAAATATTGGATCTTCCATTATTTAAATCGTGTATCTCCTTCACTTGTAGTCATTTATCATTCAATGAATGAATGAAGAACTCATTTGATCCGCTGATATCAATCAAATAATCCCACTCTTTATACTTTTACCCGTCCAGGGAATTCGATTCCTCCTATATTCCAGTACAATTATTCCAGTACAATATCAGAATCGTGGATAGGGAACTATACTATACTAACTATATTAGCTACCTACCTAATTTATTGTAGAAATTTCCGGGATCAATGATTGGACCATGCAAAATAGAAATACCTTTTCTTGGGTAAAGGAACAAATGACTCGATTCATTTCCGTATCGATCATGATATATGTAATAACTAGGACATCTATTTCAAATGCATATCCTATTTTTGCGCAGCAGGGTTATGAAAATCCACGAGAAGCAACTGGGCGTATTGTATGTGCCAATTGCCATTTAGCTAATAAACCCGTGGATATTGAGGTTCCACAAGCTGTGCTTCCTGATACTGTATTTGAAGCAGTTGTTAGAATCCCTTATGATATGCAACTGAAACAAGTTCTTGCTAATGGTAAAAAGGGGTCTTTGAATGTGGGGGCTGTTCTTATTTTACCCGATGGATTCGAATTAGCTCCCCCCGATCGTATTTCTCCCGAGATGAAAGAAAAGATAGGCACTCTGTCTTTTCAGAGTTATCGCCCCACTAAAAAAAATATTCTTGTGATAGGTCCTGTTCCTGGTCAGAAATATAGTGAAATCGTCTTTCCCATTCTTTCTCCGGACCCTGCTACTAAGAAAGACGTTAACTTCTTAAAATATCCTATATACGTAGGTGGGAACAGGGGAAGGGGCCAGATTTATCCCGATGGGGGTAAGAGTAACAATACAGTCTATAATGCTACAGGAGCGGGTATAGTAAGCAGAATAGTACGTAAAGAAAAAGGGGGGTATGAAATAACCATAGCTGATGCATCGGATGGACACCAAGTAATTGATATTATACCTCCAGGACCGGAACTTCTTGTTTCAGAGGGTGAATCTATCAAGCTTGATCAACCATTAACGAGTAATCCTAATGTGGGTGGATTTGGTCAGGGAGATGCAGAAATAGTACTTCAAGATCCATTACGTGTCCAAGGGTTGTTGTTCTTTTTGGTATCTGTTATTCTGGCACAAATCTTTTTGGTTCTTAAAAAGAAACAGTTTGAGAAGGTTCAATTGTCCGAAATGAATTTCTAGATACATGGATCCATCAAATTGGTAAAAAGAGACGAACTATTGTTGATCGATGCAATTATGTATGATCAAAAAAATAATGAAAAGCTTTTTTCTTTATACTGTTTTTCGGCGAGATGTCAGGAATTGTTTGTGCCCCGTTCCTAGTAATAATATGTATATTCTGAAGAAGGCTACTTGACATTTTTTTTTTTTTCAAAAAAAAAATTGGAGTGGTGTGACTATGCCAGGCCTCTTAATCCCAGATTATAAATGCCATGTAATGCATCAATAGTTTTTGATTCTATTGTACCTAATAGAATCGAATTCTATTAGATAATAGGCAAGGAAGAAAATAAATGGCAAGGAATAAATGAAAGTAACAAATGATTCTAGGAGGGATTGCTCGTCTTACTAATCTTCCACACAAGAAAAGGAATTTTTCACCCTTTTCCTGTGTGGAAATAATAATGATTCTTGATCCTGTTCGTTAAAGATTACGATTTTCTTTTCCAGGACTATTATAACCTCTTTCTTTAGATTCATAAGCAGTAGTGGACAAACAAAAAAAAAGGGGGGGGCGGGGGGAATCACTCATTGAGCAAATAGAACTTCTTCAATGAACTTATAAAAAAAAAAAAAGCAAATTTTCGCTGTGATGAGATAATCAATAAGGATTTGGATATGTGCAAAAATCCAAGATTTTCACTTTTTTTTTTTCACCACACTCGGGCATTAAATTAAGTGTCTTTTGCTTGAAATTTTATTTATGGAGTAAGGTTCATTTCCATACTAATTGGAATTGATTTGAAGAATGTCTCATCTGTAGAAATCCATATTGTGTCATCCATAAAATCGATTGATTCCTTCTTTCTTCTTGCTTCGGAAGAGTCCGTCCATACTATAGAGGAACAGATACTATGACAATCAAGGGATTAAATTCTTCAAAAACATCATTAGAAACAAAGGAATGGGGTGGTTTTAAACATCGGATCGAAGCAAAGGATCCGTTTTGTCATTTCTACGAATCAAATATTCTTCTTATGTTGACTGAATGAATTTCCAACCTTTATGTTATGAAATGGATCAAAGTCTCGCTGGAAGAGTAAGAACTCAACAGGACCTTACCCCTCTTTGTTTTGTCTGATTCGAGGGGTAAGGTCCTGTTGAGTTCTTACTTTTTCATGTCCACAATCCGGTTCTCATCCGATCACTATAGGGATGAGCCCAATCCGGAGTATGAACCGTAAAAGAAAATACCTATTGAACCAATCACAGGAATACCAGTTACAGTACCTATCAGCCAAAGAGGAATCCTTCCAGTAGTATCGGCCATTTACCCCGCTTCCCTCCACATTTCATCAAGTGGTCATGCTAGAGACATAAACAGTCATGGATAATTATGAGGATGATATCCTTCCGAATGGGATAAGAGAATTCCTACTATTCTCTTTCTTTCTCTCAATTGAAGAAATAATTGGAAAATAAAACAGCAAGTACAAAAATGAGTAATAACCCCCAGTAGAGGCTGGTACGATTCAATTCAACATTTTGTTCGTTCGGGTTTGATTGTGTCGTAGCTCTATAATTCAGATTAGGTTTATCGTTGGATGAACTGCATTGCTGATATTGACCCCAAAAAAGAAACGGTAGGTACAGCCAGTCCGTGAACGGCCAACCAGCGCACTGTAAAAATTGGATAGGTTCGATCTATGGTCATTGAGGCCTCCTAAAAGGATCTACTAAATTCATCGAGTTGTTCCAAAGGGTCAAAACGGCCAGTTATTAATGGAATCCCCTGTCGGCTCTCTGTGAAATACTCGTTTGGCCGAGGGCTTCCAAACACATCATAAGCTAAACCCGTGCTGACGAATAACCAACCCGCAATGAATAGGGAAGGTATAGTAATACTATGAATAACCCAGTATCGAATACTGGTGATAATATCAGCAAAAGAACGTTCTCCCGTGCTTCCAGACATGCTGAGCTCCACATATTCTTGTACAGTCAAAGGGGGATCGATTCCTTGAAAGATGGGATCAGTAAATGGAAAACTACTGATATTTCATCTTTGTGAGATCGTCAATATTGTACCGAAGGTGTATTTAGAGTATACCGAATCAGTATAGCTATCCTTCCTCTGACACAGCAACGCAGTTTCAATCAGTATCGAAAAGAAATGGTACATAATTCCCCTTTTCCTTTCTTGTTACTTGTCTATGCGGAACCGCGTGTCATTCAATCAAAAATTGATCAAATTTCTGTAGTATAGGGTTTCAAGTATTGGCTTTGGACTAGAAACTGAAGTTCTTAGTAAAGTTTGAGTCAACGGGTTCTAGTTCTAATAATTAATGAACGAGATTATCATATTCCACACAATTCAATTAGATGCAAAATATAGAAATCCCCTCTCATGGTTGTAGAAAAGATATTTTTCTTTTTTTCTAATCCTTTCATTTCAAGTAATTGGTTGGTTCTACAGTAGTAGATAGTATTCGATGAAAGAAAGAGAAGAAACAATAAATAGTTTGAACAATCAATATTCGTGATGCAACCATTACTGGATTAGATCCAAAGGTTCCTTCTTGACCTAGCTACAAGGATGGAACTCCATGATATGGAAAGACAGACTGTGGAACCTAAAAGGATAATAGGAATTGATAAATTGAAAAAGAAAAGAAATAAATGGTCAAAATGGAAATTCTTTTGAAATCCAATTCTTTTATTCTATAGTTATTCAAAGATAATTTCATTTTTGAATGAAGTTACACGACACAGTTCTTCTGACTATTACTTTACTCACGAGTTGCTCAATGAATCTGTTGATTTGAAATCCCGACATTGGTAGATGTCACAGATGATAAATCAATCTTTTTTTTTTTTTCTACCTCTGCTACTCTATCTTTGTCAGTGCCGTCTATAATGACTGATGAATCAAGAACTTTCAATTGGAACTGATTCTGTCAATTGGTATTTTTTCTGATCATCACATCTCGCAAAAATTGAAACTTAGGTAAGTGCTTTATAAACATATGTAAAAAAAAAAGAACGTATCTCATTTAGCTCCTTCATGCCCACTATAACTAGTTATTTCGGTTTTCTACTAGCTGCTTCAACTATAACCCCAGCTCTATTGATTGGTCTGAGCAAGATACGACTTATTTGAAATTAATTGAATGAATAATTCATCAAAATAAATAGTTCTGTGAGATTTCAGGTATTCGATAGTTCCTTCCCGCGTTAATTACCAATTCTTGATCATTGAGATTCATGGGTGATTCGGAGTAATATTTAGGGATAGATATTACCTCTATTTTTACCCTTTCCAACAAATTGAAATGATTGAAGTTTTTCTATTTGGAATCGTCTTAGGTCTAATTCCTATTACTTTGGCCGGATTATTCGTAACTGCATATTTACAATACAGACGCGGAGATCAGTTGGACCTTTGATTGAGTAACATCTCTTTTTTGATTGACCTCCTTCTTAAGCTGCAGGAGGTCAAATTCAGGTTGCAGTTCAAGTTAGTAAAGTTATTTTATTGTGATTCAACATTACAAAAACAGAATCACGCTCTGTAGGATTTGAACCTACGACATCGGGTTTTGGAGACCCACGTTCTACCGAACTGAACTAAGAGCGCTTTCTTATGACAGGAGATACAACTGTAAAGAAAGGGATTCTTTTTGTACCCCCAATACACCTTGCATGCATGTAGTATCATAAAATGCAAAATTATGTCCAGTCCAGTCCAATTTGAATCGATCTCAACTGATCCCTCGTTACTGCCCATAGGAGAAGTAATAGGTAGGGATGACAGGATTTGAACCCGTGACATTTTGTACCCAAAACAAACGCGCTACCAAGCTGCGCTACATCCCTTTCAATTGTTGTACAGTTTCATTGTAGGGAATCCTTGTCTTGTTTTCCACATCGTTATTTCCTAATATCTAGAGACAATTTCTCTTGCCATTTCTTCTTTTTGATTTCATATAATCAAAGAATTATATACATATGAAACCTAACGTATAAAAAAATGAATATTTATCGGTAATGCTCAGTAAGAAAGGGTCATCTTTTTCTGTTTTAGGGACAAGTAGATCTAATCCACCGGATTATTGTACATATTCATTTTCATTTTAGTTCGGGATTAGGGATTTCGTGTACAAATACAAGTGATCTTTAGCTACAGATACATCTGATCATATATGTATTCCAATAAAGAAGGAGGATTTTCAATGCGAGATATAAAAACATATCTCTCCGTGGCACCTGTGCTAACTACGCTATGGTTCGGGTCTTTAGCAGGTCTATTGATAGAGATCAATCGTTTATTCCCAGATGCGTTGACATTCCCCTTTTTTTCATTCTAGTTATTGACATGGGAAGGGGTGAAGAAGATTAGAGATACAACAAATTCTCTGTGACTAATCCACCCTTTTGAATTTTTTTTTTAAGTTGTTTAGGAAGGAAAGAGAAAGAAAAGTGGATTAAACCTCAGCGAAACTCGGGCTCAGCATAGAATTAATAGAGGGAGAACAGAAATAGAAATGTGGGTCTAGGACAGGCTGTTCAAGAGCATACAAGATAGTAAATGAAATACTGACTGGGATTAGAAATAATGGATAGTTAGAAATAATTGTATTACTTATTATTACTCTATTGATTGCAGCGAAATCTTTCATAATTGGATTTCGAGTTATCAGTTAGCAACTTCTATTTATTTTTCCTTCTTTTCGTATTCTTCGATTCAGATCGAAAATAGAAGAGTGGAGGGAATCCAAAATCCAAAGGAGGTTCATGGCCAAGGGTAAAGATGTCAGAATAAGAGTTATTTTGGAATGTACCAGTTGTGTCCGAAATGATTTAAATAAGGAATCGCGGGGCATTTCCAGATATATTACTCAAAAGAATCGACACAATACGCCTAGTCGATTGGACTTGAGAAAATTCTGTCCTTATTGTTACAAGCATACGATTCATGGGGAGATAAAGAAATAGATCGAACAGAATAGAATGTCTGTTCCACCCTTCCAAGGAACAGGACAAAATTACATATAGATAGATATATAAAATATAAACAAATCAAGTACTATTACTATTTCGGTCGGATCCGAAACCGAAATGAATGAAGAAATAAGATTTTAGAGATAAGGAATAAATCATGGATAAATCCAAGCGACCCTTTCGTAAATCCAAGCGATCTTTTCGTAGGCGTTTGCCCCCAATTGGATCGGGGGATCGAATTGATTATAGAAATATGAGTTTAATTAGTCGATTTATTAGTGAACAAGGAAAAATATTATCTAGACGAGTGAATAGATTGACCTTGAAACAACAACGATTAATTACTATTGCTATAAAACAAGCTCGTATTTTATCTTCGTTACCTTTTCTTAATAATGAGAAACAATTTGAAAGAACCGAGTCGACCCCTAGAACTGCTGGTCCTAAAACCAGAAATAAATAGGCCTACTTCTCAATTGAATCAAAACTCTAATTGGAATTCAAACTCAGATTGAGGTTTTGTTCGAAAAAGCCGAGATACTTGATTGTCGCGTCGTAAGAAAAAAAAAAAAAGAATGAATGGGGAAGAAAAAATATTTTTTTTTATTGAAAAGTGTTCGTTCATTTCTAATATTTATCATATTCATTTCTACTCTACCTTCCCGGAGTTCATTCTCCGGGGAACTCCGTTTAAATCATTTCGGTGAATTCGTTCCAGTCGCCTTATTTGATAATCTCATTTGAAATCATGTAAATGCAATTCCTATTTGATATAGCTATTTGTGCAAGTATTTTACGATTAAGAAGCAACTGCCTCTTGTACAGATCGTGCATTAATCGACTATAACTATAGGATACCCCATTTTCACGAGTTACTGCATTTATCCGAGTGATCCACAAACGACGAAAATCTCTCTTTTGCCTGCATCTATCCCGATGACTGGAAACCAAAGCTTCTCATTTTCTGTTGAGTAGTAGTTCGAGTAAGTCTTGAATGAGCCCCTCGAAAGGTTGATGCAAATAAACGAATTTTTGTTCGACGTCTCCGAGCTATATATCCCCGCCTAACTCTGGTCATTGAATCAAATGAAACCTTGATGAATAACTAATTGATTTCTTTCTTTCAGTCATTCTTTTCCCCCTCCCCTAGTTTATTAGTAACAAAACGGATTCTTCCGATGTATAAAATAAAAATTCCAATGGCTTTTGCTACTATGACCTTCCCAACCACGATTTTTGATTTCTTCCAGGCATTTCACCTCGGAATAAGAAATTGTACCGATATTAGATATAAAATATCTAGTAAATAGGTAGTAATAAATAGAGAAAAATGGAGAAATAAATAAATAGTGGCTTCCATCGTTTCTATGATTACTTCTTAAACGGTGAGGTCCTCTCTATACACCGAGCTCCTTCCCCCATTTAATCAATGTTATTAGTAACTTGTACAGTTCACACTCTTTGGCTCTACCCATAAAAATTATCCAGTATATAGGTCTTTTCACAATGAGATCCATCCATACAGTGACGGCATTTAATTATGAAGGTTGGCTAGGTAGCTAACCCTGTTAGTCCGTTCTTGCAAGAGTAGAAGCATAATCTTTCTGCTTTTAAAATACTATTTTCCCCGCTTAATGGATAACCATTTGCTACCAATGGGGAATTGATTTTCATCTCAA
>NW_027519492.1:10000-25000 GCF_043159265.1 Tasmannia lanceolata
TGCGCGCTCAAAGACGTAAAACAGTGACTTGGGAAATGTTTCAAACAAATGTGCATTCCCCGCTTTTTTTGGACAGAATAGACAAAACATTTTTTTTCTCTTTTGATATCTCTGGAATGATTAATCCACTTTTTAGGAATTGGATAGGAAAGGATCCGCAACTCAAAACCTCAGATTCTGAGGAGGAAGAGGCAAAAGAAAAAGAGAAAAAAAAGAAAGAGCAAAAAGAGGAGAATGAACGGATAGCAATATCAGAAACTTGGGATACTATTATATTTGCTCAAGCAATAAGAGGTTCTATGTTAGTAACCCAATCGATTCTTAGAAAATACATCATATTGCCTTCATTGATAATAGCTAAAAATCTTGGCCGTATGTTATTATTTCAATTTCCCGAGTGGTACGAGGATTTGAAGGAGTGGAATAAAGAAATGCATGTTAAATGCACCTATAATGGTGTTCAATTATCAGAAACAGAATTTCCGAAAAACTGGTTAACAGATGGGATTCAGATAAAGATCTTATTTCCTTTCTGTCTGAAACCTTGGCGGGGATCTAAACTACAATTTCATCATAGAGATCCAATGAAAAACAAAGGAAAAATAGAAAATTTTTGTTTTTTAACGGTCTGGGGAATGGAAACTGAATTACCTTTTGGTTCTCCACGAAAAGAACCTTCTTTTTTTGAACCCATTTTTAAAGAACTCGAAAAAAAAACGAGAAAAGTTCAAAAAAAATATTTTCGAGTTTTCAGAATTTTAAAAGAAAGAACAAAATGTTGTCTAAAGGTCTCAAAAGAAAAAATAAGATGGGTTATCAAAATAGTTCTATTTATAAAAAGAATAATGAAAGAGCTTACAAAAGTGAACTCAATTTTATTATTTGGGTTGAGGAAAGGCTATCAACCGAGTGAAACTGGAAAAGATTTCATAATCAGTAATAAGATTACTCACGACTCGACTATTCAAATTAGATCCATGGATTGGACAAATTATTCACTGACAGAAAAAAAAATGAAAGATCTGACTGATAGTACAACCAAAATCAAAAATCAAATAGAAAAAATAAAAAAAGACAAGAAAAAAATATTTCTAACTACAGATACAGATATAAATATTAGTCCTAACAAGACAAGTTTTGATGATGAAAGATCGGAATCACAGAAACATATTTGGCAGAGATCAAAAAAAAGAAGTGCCCGATTAATACGTAAATCGCAATATTTTATAAAATATTTCATTGAAAGAATATACATAGATATCTTTCTATGTGCCATTAACATTCCCAGGATTAATACACAACTTTTCCTTGAATCAACAAAAAATCTTATCGATAAATATATTTACAATAATGAAACAAATAAAGAAGGAATTGATGAAACAAATCAAAATACAACTCAGTTTATTTTGACTATCCAAAAGTCACTTTCTATTTCGAATATTCGAAATAATAATTCACAGATTTATTGTAACTTATCTTTCTTGTCCCAAGCATATGTATTTTACAAATTATCACAAAACCAAGAAGTTATTAACAAGTATCACTTGATATCTGTACTTCAATATCATGGCGCATCTCCTTTTATTAAGCATAGAATAAAGGACTATTTGGGTACACGAGGAATTTTTGATTTCAAACCAAGACATAAGAAATTTTCGAATTCCAGAATGAATGAATGGAAAAACTGGTTAAAGCGTCATTATCAATACAATTTATCTCAGAATAGATGGTCTAGATTAGTATCGAAAAAATGGCGAACTAGAGTCAATCATCGTCGTACGATTGAAAATAAAGATTCCAAAAAATGGGATTCATATGAAAAAGAAAAAGACCAATTCATTTATTACGAGAAAGAAAATGATTGCGCGGTGAATTCATTGCCGAGTCAAAAAGAAAAATTTAAAAAACACTACAGATATGATCTTTTATCGTGTAAATATATTAATTATGAGGATAGGAAGAGCTCATATATTTATGTATCCCCGTTAAAAGTAAATGGGGGCCGAGAGATTCCCTATAATGACAACACACCTAAACCCGAATCATGTTATGTACTGGGGGATATAGCTATTAGTGATTATCTAGAAGAAGAGTCTATTATGGATACGGGTAAAAATCCGGATAGAAAATATTTTGAGTGGAGAATTCTGCATTTTTGTCTTAGAAAAAATATCGATATTGATACCTGGACCGATATGGATACTGGGACCAATATTAATAAAAATACTAAGAATGGGATTAATGATTATGAAATAATTGATAAAAAAGATCTTTTTTATTTCACGATTCATCAAGAAATCAACCCACCCAATCAAAAAAAAAACTTTTTTGATTGGATGGGAATGAATGAAGAAATGCGATATCGTCCCATATCGAATCTGGAATCTTGGTTCTTCCCAGAATTTGTGCGACTTTATGATACATATAAAATGAAACCATGGATCATACCAATCAAATTACTTCTTTTAAATTTTCATGGAAATAAAAACATTAGTGAAAATAAAAACATTAGTGAAAATCAAAAAAAAGATCTTCGTATATCATCTAATCAAAAAGAATATCTTGAATTAGAGAACCGAAATAAAGAAAAAGAAGAAGAACAGCCGGGCCAAGGGGATATTAGATCAGATGCACGAAACCAAGAGAATCTTGAATCAGATGCACAAAAAAAAAAAAAATATGTTGAAAAGGATTACGCGGAATCAGACATTAAAAAAAGGAGAAAGAAAAGAAAATACAAGAGCAACAGAGAAGCAGAACTAGAGTTCTTCCTAAAAAGATATTTGCTTTTTCAATTGAGATGGGACGATTCTTTGAATCAAAGAATGATCAATAATATCAAGGTATATTGCCTCCTGCTTAGACTGATAAATCCAAGGGAAATTGCTATATCCTCTATTCAAAGAGGAGAAATGCGCCTGGACGTAATGTTGATTCAGAAGGATCTCACTCTTACGGAATTGATAAAAAGGGGAATATTTATTATTGAACCAGCCCGCCTGTCTATAAAACGGGATGGACAATTTATTATGTATCAAACCATAGGCATTTCATTGGTCCATAAGAGTAAACACCAAACTAATCGAGAACGTCGAGAAAAAAAATATGTTGATGAGAATTCTTTCAATGGATCTATTGCACAACATGGAAAGATGCTTATGAATGGAGATGAAAATCATTATGATTTTCTTGTTCCTGAAAATATTCTATCTCCTAGACGTCGTAGAAAATTGAGAATTTTAATGTGTTTCAATTTCAGTAATGAGAATATTGTGGATATAAATCCAGTATTTTTCAATGAGAATAACGTAAAGAACTCTGGGCAATTTTTGGATGAGGACAAGTGTCTTGATACAGATACAAATAAATTCATTCAATTCAAATTATTTCTTTGGCCCAATTATCGATTAGAAGATTTAGCTTGTATGAATCGCTATTGGTTTGATACGAATAATGGCAGTCGTTTCAGTATGTCAAGAATATATATGTATCCACGATTCAGAATTAGTTAATGGTACATTTTATATACATCATGTATCATAGCCGATATATGAAGACAGACAGGTGTACACACACGTTGTGTTACATTACATTCTGACACATGATACTGATTCAATGACGTATCAATTGGACCTAGGAATGAATCAACAGAATCTTCTTAAACCCAAATCATTCTCTTTCGTGGGTCCAGAAATGTACCATCCCTTTCTATGTATTGTATCCGAATCAAATTACAAATTAAATTGGATTTATTAATTCAATTTAAATAGAAAAAGTTATTATATGAATAAATCCAGATTATTGTGTGTACCAGATCGAAATGACTGGCATTATCATTTTATTATTATTCCTGATCGGTAAAATCCATATTTGTGGGAACGAAAGAAAAAAAAAAAGAGAGAAGAATTATTCTTTTTTATGGTAAAAAATTTATTTATCTCGGTTATTCCGCAAGAAGAAAAAGAAAAAAACAAAGGGTCTGTTGAATTTCAAGTATTCAATTTCACCAATAAGATACGGAGACTTACTGCACATTTTGAATTTCACAGAAAAGACTATTTATCTCAGAGAGGTCTGCGAAAAATTCTGGGAAAACGTCAACGGCTGCTGGCTTATTTGTCAAAAAAAAATAGAGTACGTTATAAGGAATTAATTGGTCAGTTGGATATTCGGGAGCCAAAAAATCGTTAATTTGAGGATTCATTTGAATTTTTTGGTTTATTAGATCTTGAATTTTGATGAACTTTGTTTCGTTTTCAACAATTCATGGAATAATGAATCGGGGAAGAAAGCATATGACTGTACCGGCTACAAAAAAAGACCTCATGATAGTCAATATGGGCCCTCACCACCCATCAATGCATGGTGTTCTTCGACTCATTGTTACTCTAGATGGTGAAGATGTTATTGACTGTGAACCTATATTGGGTTATTTACACAGAGGAATGGAAAAAATTGCGGAAAACCGAACAATTATACAATATCTGCCGTATGTAACACGTTGGGATTATTTAGCTACTATGTTCACAGAGGCAATAACGGTAAATGCCCCCGAACAATTGGGAAATATTCAAGTACCTAAAAGAGCCAGTTATATCAGAGTTATTATGCTGGAGCTAAGTCGTATAGCTTCTCATTTGTTATGGCTTGGGCCTTTTATGGCAGATATCGGTGCACAGACTCCTTTCTTCTATATTTTCCGAGAGAGAGAATTGCTATATGATCTATTCGAAGCTGCCACAGGTATGCGAATGATGCATAATTATTTCCGTATCGGAGGAGTAGCTGCTGATCTACCTCACGGATGGATAGATAAATGTTTGGATTTCTGCGATTATTCTTTAACAGGAGTTGTTGAATATCAAAAGCTTATTACGCGGAATCCTATTTTTTTGGAACGAGTTGAAGGAGTGGGCATTATTGGTGGAGAGGAAGCAATAAATTGGGGTTTATCGGGACCAATGCTACGAGCTTCCGGAATCCAATGGGATCTTCGTAAAGTTGATCATTATGAGTGTTACGATGAATTCGATTGGGAAGTCCAATGGCAAAAAGAAGGAGACTCATTAGCTCGTTATTTAGTACGAATCAGTGAAATGACGGAATCTATAAAAATTCTTCAACAGGCTCTGGAAGGAATTCCGGGGGGACCCTATGAGAATTTAGAAGTACGACGCTTTGATAGAGCAAAGGATTCTGAATGGAACGATTTTGAATACCGATTCATTAGTAAAAAACCTTCTCCCACCTTTGAATTGTTAAAACAAGAACTTTATGTGAGAGTAGAAGCCCCAAAAGGAGAATTAGGAATTTTTCTGATAGGAGATAATAGTGTTTTTCCCTGGAGATGGAAAATTCGTCCACCGGGTTTCATAAATTTGCAAATTATTCCTCAGCTAGTTAAAAGAATGAAATTGGCTGATATCATGACGATACTAGGTAGTATAGATATCATTATGGGAGAAGTTGATCGTTGAAATGATAATTGATACGACAGAAGTACAAGCTATCAATTCTTTTTCCAGATCGGAATCTTTAAAAGAAGGCTATGGCCTTATAGGGACGCTTGTCCCTATTTTTACTCCCGTATCGGGGATCACAATAGGGGTACTCGTGATTGTGTGGTTAGAAAGAGAAATATCCGCAGGGATACAACAACGTATTGGGCCTGAATATGCTGGTCCCTTGGGAATTCTTCAAGCTCTAGCGGATGGGACAAAACTGCTTTTCAAAGAGGATCTTCTCCCATCTAGAGGAGATATTCGTTTATTCAGTATCGGGCCATCCATAGCGGTCATATCAATTCTACTAAGTTATTCAGTAATTCCTTTTGGCTATCGCCTTGTTCTAGCCGATCTCGGTATAGGTGTTTTTTTGTGGATCGCCATTTCCAGTATTGCTCCTATTGGACTTCTTATGTCAGGATATGGATCGAATAATAAATATTTCAGGTGGTCTACGAGCTGCTGCTCAATCTATTAGTTATGAAATACCATTAACTCCATGTGTGTTATCAATATCTCTACGTGTGATTCGTTGCAACATTAACTTTTATTTCTTTCCTTTATTTCTAGGAAAGAGGTTGAATGTATTGAATAGATATCTTGATTTTTTTATTCACCATTTAGGTTGATGAACTAAACGAGATGGTTATATGAGTGAAACAAAACAGCTTATGAATTCGCAGTAAGAAGATTGATTCTCATTCCCTATGTACGAGAGGAAAGTGTAAGTAAAGATAAGCGGTGGAAACTGTTTACCCCAAGATTGGTTGATTAGTCATCATGACTTGAAGCGGGTGCAAAAGATCAACTGTATGGAGTTTCTACAATTGTTATTGTATGCATTATCATATCGGGAATCAATCAAAAATGAGTGGACGGTTAGGAACACCAAGGTACACAAAGGATTCGTCATGGAAATAATGTAAGGTATCAAAAACCAAAGGGATATTTTTGCATAAAAGGAATCATAATGAGGGCTTTAAGTTGGTAGAAATGATCAAGCAGTACTTCCCCATGATTCCGATCCAGAGTATGCTCCTATCCACTGATTAAAGAAATGACTATCGGGAACGAAGTAATCCTTTATTTTTTTTTTGAGAATCCCCTCTTCTGCGAAAGAAGAACAGGAACGAAAGAAATGGAATGCAATAGGAAAAATAAATAGTAATAGATCTTTCTTTATTCTTTCTTTCTCCTCCATCCCATCCGTATTAATACAGATAGGCTTCTTATCATGATTCATGAAATGAACTAATGTAGAGTGTCTAATTCTTTTTCGTAATCGAAAGATATGGGTAGAAATATCTATTGATACAACGAGTATTTTATTGAAAGATTAAGCTATTACTGAACAAAGATAAATTGTAATATTAATTATAAAATAAATTATGAGAGCAATTCGGAAGCACTTTGAATTTGTTATTATAGCAGACAGAATTCCATTGGTCTAATTAGGGACTCCCTGATGCATCTTTACTCTATTCACTCTCAAAAAATGCCGAGGTAATACTGAATCAGTCCTTAGATTTATTTGTGGCCATCGAGGAGCCGTATGAAGCTGAGGTCTCATGTACGGTTCTGAAATAGCGATGGGAACAGTGATGTTATCATCGACTATGATTATCTAACAGTTCAAGTACAATTGATATAGTTGAGGCACAGTCAAAATATGGGTTTTGGGGATGGAATCTGTGGCGTCAACCCATAGGGTTTATAGTTTTTATAATTTCTTCCCTAGCAGAATGTGAGAGATTACCTTTTGATTTACCAGAAGCAGAAGAAGAATTAGTAGCGGGTTATCAAACCGAATATTCAGGTATCAAATTTGGTTTATTTTACGTTGCTTCTTACCTAAATCTACTAGTTTCTTCATTATTTGTAACAGTTCTTTACTTGGGCGGGTGGAATCTCTCTATTCCGTACATATTCATTCCTGAACTTTTCGGAATAAATAAAACGGGGGGAGTATTTGGAACAACGATTGGTATCCTTATTACATTAGCTAAAGCTTATTTGTTCCTGTTCATTCCTATCACAACAAGATGGACTTTACCTAGGATGAGAATGGACCAACTATTAAATCTTGGATGGAAATTTCTTTTACCCATTTCTCTGGGTAATCTATTATTGACAACTTCTTCCCAACTCCTTTCACTGTAACAGTATATGATACTCTAGATTCATAACCTCCCTTAAGCAAGAGAAAGAAATATCAAATTATTCATGGATAGCCACGATATGTTCCCTATGATGACTGGGTTCATGAATTATGGTCAACAAACAGTACGAGCTGCAAGGTACATTGGTCAAAGTTTCATGATTACCTTATCCCACGCGAATCGTTTACCTATAACTATTCAATATCCTTATGAAAAATCGATCACATCAGAGCGTTTCCGTGGTCGAATCCACTTTGAATTTGATAAATGCATTGCTTGTGAAGTATGTGTTCGTGTATGTCCCATAGATCTACCCGTTGTTGATTGGAGATTGGAAACAGATATTAGAAAGAAACGGTTGCTTAATTATAGTATTGATTTTGGAATCTGTATATTTTGTGGTAACTGCGTCGAGTATTGTCCAACAAACTGTCTATCAATGACTGAAGAATATGAACTTTCCACTTATGATCGTCACGAATTGAATTATAATCAAATTGCTTTGGGTCGGTTACCAATGTCAGTAATTGGGGATTACACAATTCGAACAATTATGAATTCGACTCAAATTAAAATAACCACAGATAAACCCCTTGATTCAATAACGATTACCAATGACTAAGATTCATTTTTGATCTAAAGGAGTGAAGCTTCTTTCATTTTGGTTGGTCAGTAACTACAAATCATAACTATTGATTGGTGAGAATCGCGGCTTGATTTGGATTTAGAATATATGAATATAGTCATGATGATTTCGGAATATCAAACTCCGAACTACTCTTTCGGATACAGAAGTGGAATTAGTCCAATAACTGTATCTACCTCAATCCAGACCCCATTACGATTCAATTAGAAACGTATCATATACAAGAAAAAAACAAGGTAACCTCTTTTTTCCTGGCTGGGTCAGTAAGGTCATGAAATATTTCAACTTTTTTTTATCTCTTATTTTATACATAATGGATTTACCTGGGCCAATACATGATATTCTTTTAGTATTTTTGGGATCAGGTCTTATACTAGGGGGTCTAGGAGTGGTATTACTTACCAATCCCATTTTTTCTGCCTTTTCATTGGGATTGGTTCTTGTTTGTATATCCTTATTCCATATTCTATCTAACTCCTATTTTGTAGCTGCTGCACAGCTCCTTATTTACGTGGGAGCTGTAAATGTCTTAATCATATTTGCTGTGATGTTCATGAATGGTTCAGAATATTACAATGATTTCTATCTTTGGACCGTTGGAGATGGGGTCACTTCACTGGTTTGTACAAGTATTCTTTTTTCACTAATTACTACTATTTCAGATACGTCATGGTATGGGATTATTTGGACTACAGGATCAAACCAGATTATAGAGCAGGACCTGATAAGTAATGTTCAACAAATTGGGATTCATTTATCAACAGATTTTTATCTTCCATTTGAACTCATTTCTATAATTCTTTTAGTTGCCTTGATAGGTGCAATTGCTATGGCTCGTCAGTAATAAATACTTAGAATTAGAAATGAATTAGAAATCCAAAATAAAATTAAAATAAATTTAAAATAAAAATAAATAAGGCCTTGTTCTGTCTTCTTGTATTGTTATTACATCCATTTTGCTTCAATTCAATTTATATATTTATTGTTCATATATTAAATTAAAAAGGGTTTTGTTTTAGTTCGATCCATTACCAATACCTTCCTTTGTTCCGTACTTGTTTTATATTCGAGTCAATCAGTGAAATTGTTGTTCATATTGAAATGAATCGAGATTGATGAGGAGTTGGTCAATGATGCTCGAGCATGTACTTATTTTGAGTGCCTATTTATTTTCTATTGGTATTTATGGATTGATCACAAGTCGAAATATGGTTAGAGCACTTATGTGTCTTGAGCTTATACTGAATGCGGTTAATATGAATCTCGTAACGTTTTCTGATTTATTTGATAGTCGACAATTAAAAGGAGACATTTTCTCGATCTTTGTTATAGCTATTGCAGCCGCTGAAGCAGCTATTGGGCCAGCTATTGTTTCGTCGATCCATCGTAACAGAAAATCAACTCGTATCAATCAATCGAACTTGTTGAATAAATAGTCATAATGATATAAAAAAAGACAGATATATATAATATTATATTCACCAATTAAAATTAGCATATATGACTCGTATGACCATGTTTGCTGAAACGTAAGAAATCAAAGTATCTTGGTCCTCTTTCCTAAACAGATCCAGAGGTAAATTGATTCTAAAAAAAAATCAATTCTGGTAAACTACTGATTCATCTGGTATCTACAATATATGATTCATTTACTACCGATTTTACCAGATCGAAAATTGATAACGTTCAAAAAATTGATAGACACAATGTCACATTCAGTAAAGATTTATGATACATGTATAGGATGTACTCAATGTGTACGAGCCTGCCCCACAGATGTATTGGAAATGATACCTTGGGACGGATGTAAAGCTAAGCAAATTGCTCCTGCTCCAAGAACAGAAGACTGTGTAGGTTGTAAGAGATGTGAATCCGCTTGTCCAACAGATTTCTTGAGTGTCCGGGTTTATTTATGGCATGAGACAACTCGCAGCATGGGTCTAGCTTATTGATACGTTCCGTAAAACTCTACTTGAATCCATTTGATTCTTCTTTACCGACAAAAACCCGTACTCGAGAAAATATATTATTTCGAGCGCGGGTTTTTATGGTCAAAGTCTATCTTGTCTTTACCACGAGTTATTTTCCTTGGTTAACAATAATTGTTGTTTTTCCAATATCCGCGGGTTCATCAATTTTCTTTCTCCCTCATAGAGGAAATAAGGTGGTGAGATGGTATACTATATGCATCTGCTTGTTAGAACTCCTTCTAACGACCTATGCATTCTGTTATCATTTCCAATTGGACGATCCATTAATCCAATTGGAGGAGGATTATAAATGGATAAATATTTTGTATTTTCACTGGAGACTCGGGATCGATGGACTTTCCATCGGACCCATTTTACTGACGGGATTCATCACTACTTTAGCTACTTTAGCGGCTTGGCCAGTTACTAGAGATTCGCGATTGTTCCATTTCCTGATGTTAGCAATGTACAGCGGTCAAATAGGATCATTTTCTTCTCGAGACCTTTTACTTTTTTTCATCATGTGGGAGTTAGAATTAATTCCTGTTTACCTACTTTTATCCATGTGGGGAGGTAAGAAACGTCTGTACTCAGCTACAAAGTTCATTTTGTACACTGCGGGGGGTTCCATTTTTCTCTTAATGGGAGTTCCAGGTATGGGTTTATATGGTTCCAATGAACCAACATTAAATTTTGAAACATCAGCTAATCGATCGTATCCCGCGGCATTGGAAATAATATTCTATTTTGGCTTCTTTATTGCTTATGCTGTCAAATCACCGATTATACCCCTACATACATGGTTACCAGATACCCATGGAGAAGCACATTACAGTACATGTATGCTTCTAGCTGGAATTTTATTAAAAATGGGAGCATATGGATTGGTTCGGATCAATATGGAATTATTACCCCATGCTCATTCTATATTTTCTCCCTGGTTGATGATAGTCGGAACGATTCAAATAATCTATGCAGCTTCAACTTCTCCCGGTCAACGCAATTTAAAAAAGCGAATAGCCTATTCCTCCGTATCTCATATGGGTTTCACAATTATCGGAATTGCTTCCATAACTGATATGGGACTCAATGGAGCCATTTTACAAATCATTTCTCATGGATTTATTGGTGCTGCACTCTTTTTCTTGGCAGGAACGAGTTACGATAGAATACGTCTTGTTTATCTCGATGAAATGGGAGGAATAGCTACCCCAATGCCAAAAATATTTACCATGTTAAGTAGCTTCTCGATGGCTTCGCTTGCACTGCCAGGAATGAGTGGTTTTGTTGCAGAATTGGTAGTCTTTTTTGGAATAATTACCAGCCCAAAATACCTTTTAATGCCAAAAATACTAATTACTTTTGTAATGGCAATTGGAATGATATTAACTCCTATTTATTCATTATCTATGTTACGCCAGATGTTCTATGGATACAAACTATTCAATGTTACAAACTCCTACTTTGTGGATTCTGGACCGCGAGAACTATTTGTTTCGATCTGTATCTTTCTACCCGTAATAGGTATCGGTATTTATCCCGATTTCGTTCTCTCACTATCAGTTGAGAAGGTAGAAGCTATTCTATCTAATTACTTTCATAAATAGTTTTCATAAATAAGAAATAAAGTCAAATAATCCTGTGATTTACAAAATCGGTCGCTGTACACTGAAAAAAAAAAAATGAAGTGAATTGGAATTGTAATCAGATACATCTGGAGTTTTTGAGAACCATTTGAATTACTACTTGATTCAAATGGTTCTCAAAAACTCACACTAATTTTCGTTATATATTGGAGATTGATGTTCCCATGTATTCTTCAAGTCCCTTCTTCAATTCGCTGTTAATGTGAATGAACCATAACTATGTAGTCCTATTCCTAATAGATTGACCCCAAAATAGCATATCCAAATTATAAGAAATCCGATAGAAGCTACAATTGCCGAATTAACACCTTGCAAACTTTGATTTGTTCTAGTATGTAAATAAATCGCGAATATGGTCCAAGTAATAAATGCCCAAGTTTCCTTGGGGTCCCAATTCCAATAAGACCCCCATGCCTCATTAGCCCATACTGCTCCCGAAAGAATACCTATGGTTGAAAAGATAAACCCTAGACTAATGACACGATAACTCCAATGATCCAATCGCCGAGTCAATCGATACCTGTGATAATTTCTAAATGAAGGAAAAGAAGTGTTTTGTAAAACACTTCTTTTCTCATTCAAGTATTGGATCTCACCAAAGGAAAATGTCCCAATTAATAAATGATTGGTTTTAACAACAATATCTGTGTTTTTTCGAAATGTGATGACTAGAAAAGCTACTGATAATAACGCTCCACATAAAAGAGCTGCATAGCTCAATAACATCATACTTACGTGCATCATTAACCACTGGGATTGTAGGGCGGGTACTAATATTGCGGATTGATGCATTTCAGTTAAAAGACCTGAAGTGGCAAAGCCTTGGGTAAAAATAGCACTTGGCCCAGTTATTGCGCTTAAATTATTTTTATGGTTCCCCACTTTAGGAACCATATGAATAATGGAGAAACTCCATGAAAGGAACATTAATGATTCATATAAATCACTTAACGGGAAATGTCTCAAATAAATCCAACGAGTTATTAATAATCCTGTTATACAGAAAAAAGTAGCTATAATGCCTTTTTCTGATGAATCACATATTCCTACGATTTGATGGACTAATAAATCCATCAAATGAATCGTAATAACAATTGAAATGATCGAAAAAGATATGTGAGTTAATATATGTTCTAAAGTCGCAAATATCATAAAAAATTATTTTGTAAAAAAAAAAAGGGGGGGTGTGTGTTCCTCAATTATGGAATGGAAATAAGGAAAGGAATTGAATTCCTTATAAGATAGGATTTATCTTGCCCCTTTTAGGGGATGCCGCCACTCGGATTCGAACCGAGATGCTCTAGCACTGCTTCCTAAGAGCAGCGTGTCTACCGATTTCACCATGGCGGCTTGATCGAAATAATAATAGCCCATACTATGTTCAATCGTCGAGATTGATGGATTCAATCCAATCGATCTTAGGAAAGATTAGAATCGATGAATCAAAAAACTCGTTCAAATAAATATTTGAACGTTCAATAATACTTAACTTAGTATAGTGGTATGGTGTCAGTTTTAACAATCATTTTCACGGAGTATAAGTCCCCCTGGACCAGTTGGAACTAGAGGGTTATGTCCTCAGTCGAGGTATACAACTAAAAATTGTCCTTTTTTTTCTATCTCATTTTTTTTTTATGATTCATTTCTCATTTATCTCATTTCATGGATCCGACATAAAAATGAGATTTTTGTTATTGTGAAAGCGAATTGATGGGGAAAGTTACAATCCCCATCTCGCAAATTATAAAAATCTAATAGAATACCATTCTAGAATACTATAAGGAATGAAAAGTGAAACCTTTATCTTCTATCTAATGACTTCTTTTTTTTTTTTTCAAACAAAACAAAACGGAAATCAATCGTTTTTAGAACTCAATTAGACAGGCGAATTATTATTCTACATACCACAACATCCAGTTCTATCTCATATTGATGAGTTCCAAAATTCGTTAATGTAAAATGTAAATTATTCATCTTCTAAATCATCCAATTCATCGAGTCATGTCGATTCATTCAGATTATTCCGCGGCTTTATTACTTGTTTGTTGCACAAAAAAACTTTTTGAATGCCCGGTAGAAATAGATTTAGCTAAGGATAAAGCTTTTATCGCGGCCCAATATCCCTTTCTCTTCCAAATATTTTTGCGAATACGCTTTTTTGACATAGAAGTACGTTTCTTTGGAACTGCCATTTTAAAAGAAAGAGGTTTCTCATTTTTATAGTTGGATGTGAAAGACATGTATTGTATTGTTCAAAATAAATCGTTCTTTCTATCCATTATCTATATCTATTCCATAGTGGATACTTCCTTCATAACATAAAAAATACAGATATGTGCGCATCACATATAGTATAACTAGGGATGAAAAAAAAAAAAGGGTTCCAATTTATATCTCAGTCTATTTATATATCGTCATGTTACATTTAATAAATCAAATCAAAAAACTTAAGAACCCATACATTTTACCCTTACCTAATTTAAGAAAACAATAATATAAAATTTTTTCGATTAATTGATCAAACTCGAGAATGGAGTACCCATAATTTAAATTCAAATGAGATCATGTAGTTAATCTCTTAAACGATACATTACTTGATAAAGGTCATTTTAGTAATTTATTATTTCAGCTCTATGCGAAATGACGAGTATCGTAGGATTTTCCATAAAATATGTTTGTTTTATTTGACTAGAAGCCAATCAATCAGTTCCAGAATGAATTAGTCAATGACTCCAAATAAACTAACTAAAATAACTAGGTGTTATTTTATTAGGTCGAGTTATTGGTGGATCCTATAATTCATATCAGAATCAAGTACTATTTTGGTGTAATTCTTTTTCCTTATTACTATATGGATATAAATCACCGTAATAGTGGAATGATTGAAAATCTCATATTCTGTATCTCAATAAATATCTTAGTTAATCACTAGGTAGTCATTTTTAAGCAGTAACTTGGTTATTTGAACAATTGTAACTTCTTGATTTGAATTTTTCAAATATCTGGGAAAGAATCAGAATAATGAAGAATTCAAAATAATATTTGAGTTTTTATATCTTGATTTTTTTATTTATT
>NW_027519493.1:0-22955 GCF_043159265.1 Tasmannia lanceolata
ATGAATGGGAAGATAGAAAAGTTGGAAGAAGAAAGGATTTTTTGGTTAGACGCATGGAATTAGCTAAGCATTTTGTTCGAACAAATGTAGAACCAGAACGGATGGTTTTGTGCCTATTACCAGTTCTTCCTCCGGAGTTGAGACCAATCATTCAGATAGATGGGGGTAAACCAATGAGTTCGGATATTAATGAACTCTATCGAAGAGTTATCTATCGGAACAATACTCTTACCGATCCATTAACAACAAGTAGATCTACGCCAGGGGAATCAGTAATGTGTCAGGAGAAATTGGTACAAGAAGCCGTAGATACACTTCTTGATAATGGGATCCGCGGGCAACCAATGAGGGATGGTCATAATAAAGTTTACAAGTCGTTTTCAGATGTAATTGAAGGCAAAGAGGGAAGATTTCGTGAGACTCTACTTGGTAAACGGGTCGATTATTCGGGGCGTTCCGTCATTGTCGTGGGCCCTTCGCTTTCATTACATCGATGTGGATTACCTCGAGAAATAGCAATAGAACTTTTCCAGACATTTGTAATTCGTGGTCTAATCAGACAACATATTGCTTCCAACATAGGGATTGCAAAAAGTAAAATTCGGGAAAAAGAACCAATTGTATGGGAAATACTTCAAGAAGTTATGCAAGGGCACCCCATATTGCTGAATAGAGCACCCACCCTGCATAGATTAGGCATACAGGCGTTCCAACCTATTTTAGCGGAGGAACGTGCTATTTGTTTACATCCATTAGTTCGTAAGGGATTCAATGCAGACTTTGATGGGGATCAAATGGCTGTTCATGTACCTTTATCTTTGGAAGCTCAAGCAGAGGCTCGTTTACTTATGTTTTCTCATATGAATCTCTTGTCTCCAGCTATTGGGGATCCCATTTCCATACCAACCCAAGATATGCTTATTGGACTCTATGTATTAACCATCGGAAATCGTCGAGGTATTTGTGCAAATAGGTATAATCCATGGAATCACAGAAACTATCAAAATGAAACAGTTTACGAGTATAATAATAACTATAAGTATACGAAAGAAAAAGAACCCTATTTTTGTAGTTCCTATGATGCACTTGGAGCTTACCGGCAGAAACGAATCAATTTAGATAGTCCTTTGTGGCTCCGGTGGCGACTAGATCAACGTTTCATTGCCCCAAGAGAAGTGCCCATCGAAGTTCAATATGAATCTTTGGGTACCTATCATGAGATTTATGGGCACTATCTACTAGTAAGAAGTGTCAAAAAAGAAATCCTTTGTATATACATTCGAACCACCATTGGTCATATTTCTTTTTATCGAGAAATAGAAGAAGCCATACAGGGGTTTTGCCGAGCCTACTCATAAGGTACCTAAGCTAAGTAATTATGTGATACGATACCTTGTGAATTCGGGTCTCTACGGTTCAACCGGTATCCTAATTCCTGAATTGATACGTGAATCAAGATAGAGGAAAGGAAGTCTTCGAATCACTGACTCAAACCTATTGTCGAATCCTACTCAACAGAATATGGAGGTACTTATGGCGGAACGGGCCGATCTGGTCTTTCACAATAAAGTGATAGATGGAACTGCCATGAAACGACTTATTAGTCGATTAATAGATCACTTCGGAATGGCATATACATCACACATACTGGATCAAGTAAAGACTATGGGTTTCCAGCAAGCCACTGCTACATCCATTTCATTAGGAATTGATGATCTTTTAACAATACCTTCTAAGGGATGGCTAGTCCAAGATGCTGAACAACAAAGTTTGATTTTGGAAAAGCACCATCATTATGGGAATGTACACGCGGTAGAAAAATTACGTCAATCCATTGAGATATGGTATGCTACAAGTGAATATTTGAGACAAGAAATGCATCCTAATTTTAGGATGACGGATCCTTCTAATCCAGTCCATATAATGTCCTTTTCGGGAGCTCGGGGAAATGCATCTCAGGTACACCAATTAGTCGGTATGAGAGGATTAATGTCGGATCCCCAAGGACAAATGATTGATTTACCCATTCAAAGCAATTTACGCGAAGGACTTTCTTTAACGGAATATCTCATTTCTTGCTACGGAGCTCGCAAAGGAGTTGTGGATACTGCTGTACGAACATCAGATGCTGGATACCTCACGCGTCGACTTGTTGAAGTAGTTCAACACATTGTTGTACGTAGAACAGATTGTGGCACTATCCGAGGTATTTCCGTGAGTCCTCGAAATGGGATGACGGAAAAAATGTTGATCCAAACACTAATTGGTCGTGTATTAGCAGACGATATATATATGGGTCTACGATGCATTGCCGCTCGAAATCAAGATATTGGGGTTGGGCTTGTCAATCGATTCATAACCTTTCGAGCACAATCAATATATATTCGAACCCCCTTTATTTGCAGGAGTACATCTTGGATCTGTCGATTATGTTATGGTCGGAGTCCCACTCATGGTGACCTGGTCGAATTGGGAGAAGCAGTAGGTATCATTGCGGGTCAATCAATTGGGGAACCAGGGACTCAACTAACATTAAGAACTTTTCATACCGGTGGAGTATTCACAGGTGGTACTGCAGAACATGTACGAGCCCCCTCTAATGGAAAAATAAAATTCAATGAGGATTTGGTTCATCCCACACGTACACGTCATGGGCATCCTGCTTTTCTATGTTATATAGACCTGTATGTCACTATTGAGAGTCAGGATATTCTACATAATGTGAATATTCCACCAAAAAGTTTTCTTTTAGTTCAAAATGATCAATATGTAGAATCAGAACAAGTGATTGCCGAGATTCGCGCTGGAACATCCACTTTCAATTTTAAAGAGAGAGTTCGAAAACATATTTATTCTGACTCAGAGGGAGAAATGCACTGGAGTACCGATGTGTACCATGCACCTGAATATACATATGGTAATGTTCATCTCTTACCTAAAACAAGTCATTTATGGATATTATCGGGGGGTCCGTGCAGATCTAGTATAGTGCCTTTTTCGCTCCACAAGGATCAAGATCAAATGAACATTCATTCTCTTTCTGTCGAACAGAGAGAGAGTTCTGACCTCTCAGTGACTAATGATCGAGTGAGACACAAATTGTTTAGTTCAGATCCTTCCGGTAAAAAAGAGGGAAAGATTCTTGATTATTCAGGACCTGCTCGAATCATATCCAATGGTCGTTGGAATTTCATATATCCTGCCATTCTCCACGAGAATTCTGATTTATTGGCGAAAAGGCGAAGAAATAGATTCATCATCCCATTCCAATATGATCAAGAACGAGAGAAAGAACTAATGCCTCGTTCTGGTATCTCGATTGAAATACCCATAAATGGTATTTTACGTAGAAATAGTATTCTTGCTTATTTCGACGATCCCCGATACAGAAGAAGCAGTTCAGGAATTACTAAGTATGGGACTGTAGAAGTGGATTCAATCGTCAAAAAAGAGGATTTGATTGAGTATCGAGGAGCAAAGGAATTTAGTCCGAAATACCAAATGAAAGTAGATCGCTTTTTTTTCATTCCCGAAGAAGTGCATATCTTACCTGGCTCTTCGTCCATAATGGTACAGAACAATAGTATCATTGGAGTCGATACACGAATCACTTTAAATACAAGAAGCCGCGTAGGTGGATTAGTCCGAGTGGAGAGAAAAAAAAAAAGGATTGAACTGAAAATCTTTTCTGGAGATATCCATTTTCCTGGAGAGACAGATAAGATCTCCCGGCACAGCGGCATCTTGATACCACCAGGAACGGGAAAAAAAAATTCTAAGGAATCAAAAAAATTACAAAATTGGATCTATGTCCAACGGATCACACCTACCAAGAAAAAGTATTTTGTTTCGGTTCGATCCGTAGTCACATATGAAATAGCTGATGGTATCAATTTAGCAACGCTTTTTCCCCAGGATCTGTTGCAAGAAAGGGATAATGTGAAATTCCGAGTTGAAAATTATATCCTTTATAGAAATGGCAAACCAATTCGAGGAATTTATTACACAAGTATTCAATTAGTTCGTACTTGTTTAGTATTGAATTGGGACCAAGACCGAAATGGTTCTATAGAAAAGGTTCAGGCTTCCATTGTTGAAGTGAGGGCAAATGATCTGATTCGAGATTTCATAAGAATTGACTTAGTGAAGTCCCCTATTTCGTATATCGGAAAAAGGAATGATATGGCGGGTTCGGGATTGATCCCAGATAATGGATCAGATCACACCAATATCAATCCTTTTTATTCCAAGGCGAGGAGGATTCAATCACTTACCCAACATCAAGGAACTATTCGTACGTTGCTGAATAGAAATAAGGAATGCCAATCTTTTCTAATTTTGTCATTATCCAATTGTTCTCGAATTGGTCCATTCAATGGTTCTAAATCTCACAATGTGACAAAAGAATCAATTCAAATTAAAGAGGATCCCATGATTCCGATTAGGAATTCGTTGGGTCCCTTAGGGACTGTACCTAAAATTGCGAATTTTTATTCACCTTACTATTTAATAACTCATAATCAGATCTTGTTAAATAAATATTTGCTACTTGACAATTTAAAACAGACTTTACAAGTACTTAAATATTATTTAATGGATGAAAATGGGAGAATTTATAATCCCTATCCATGCAGGAACATCATTTTTCATCCATTCGATTTGACTTGGTGCTTTCTCCATCACGATTATTGTGAGAAGACATCCAAAATAATTGTCCTCGGACAGTTTATTTGTGAAAATGTATGTATATCCAAATATGGACCACAGATAAAATCTGGTCAAGTTCTAATTGTTCATGTTGACTCCTTAGTCATAAGATCAGCTAAGCCTCATTTGGCCACCCCAGGGGCAACCGTTCATGGTCATTATGGAGAAATCCTTTACGAAGGGGATACATTAGTTACATTTATATATGAAAAATCGAGATCGGGTGATATAACGCAAGGTCTTCCAAAAGTGGAACAAGTGTTAGAAGTGCGTTCGATTGATTCAATATCGATGAACCTAGAAAAGAGGGTTGAGGGTTGGAACGAACATATAAAAAGAATTCTTGGAATTCCGTGGGAATTCTTGATTGGTGCTGAGCTAACCATAGCGCAAAGTCGTATCTCTTTGGTTAATAAGATCCAAAGGGTTTATCGATCCCAGGGGGTGCAAATCCATAATAGGCATATAGAGATTATTGTACGTCAAATAACATCAAAAGTGTTGGTTTCAGAAGATGGAATGTCTAATGTTTTTTCACCCGGAGAACTAATAGGATTGTTTCGAGCGGAACGAACAGGGCGTGCTTTGGAAGAAGCGATCTGTTACCGAGCCATCTTATTGGGAATTACCAGGGCATCTCTGAATACTCAAAGTTTCATATCCGAAGCAAGTTTTCAAGAAACTGCTCGAGTTTTAGCAAAAGCCGCTCTACGAGGTCGTATTGATTGGTTGAAAGGCCTGAAAGAGAACGTTGTTCTGGGGGGGATGATACCTGTTGGTACCGGATTCAAGGGATTAGTGCACCGTTCAAGGCAAGACAACAACATTCCCTTGGAAATCAAAAAGAAGAATCTATTCGAGGGGGAAATTAGAGATATTTTGTTCCACCACAGAGAATTATTTGGTTCTTACATCCCAAATAATTTCCATAATACACCAGAACAATAATTTACGGGATTTCATGATTCCTAAGAGCAAATTGATTCTTTTCTTTTAACTTTAATTATATGGTATGGTCCGGTCTTTTTATTGGGTAATAAAGATAATAACGAATAGAAAGGAATTAATCACTTGGACCATGTATCAAGGGTCAATCTCCGGGAGAAGGTTCCGTCGGAACAATTATTTATTTCAGGGTACCTCGTCTCTTAAAAAAAAAAAAAAGAGAAAGTGTGGGGAAAAATGACAAGAAGATATTGGAACATTAATTTAGAAGAGATGATGGAAGCAGGAGTTCATTTTGGTCATGGTACTAGGAAATGGAATCCTAGAATGGCACCTTACATCTCTGCAAAGCGTAAAGGTATTCATATTACAAATCTTACTAGAACTGCTCGTTTTTTGTCAGAAGCCTGTGATTTAGTTTTTGATGCAGCAAGTAGGGGAAAACACTTCTTAATAGTTGGTACCAAAAATAAAGCAGCTGATTCAGTAGCATCAGCTGCAATAAAGGCTCGGTGTCATTATGTTAATAAAAAATGGCTCGGTGGTATGTCAACGAATTGGTCCACTACAGAAACGAGACTTCATAAGTTTAGGGATTTGAAAGCGGAACAAAAGGCGGGGAAACTCAACCGTCTACCGAAAAGAGATGCAGCAATGTTGAAGAGACAATTATCTCACCTGCAAACATATTTGGGTGGGATCAAATATATGACGGGCTTACCCGATATTGTAATCATCGTTGATCAGCAAGAAGAATATACGGCTCTTCGAGAATGTCTCACTTTAGGGATTCCGACGATTTGCTTAATCGATACAAATTGTAACCCGGATCTCGCAGATATTTCTATTCCAGCCAACGATGACGCTATAGCGTCAATCCGATTGATTCTTAACAAATTAGTATCCGCAATTTGTGAGGGTCGTTCTAGCTATATAAGAAATCGTTGATTAATAATAAGATAAGCCAATGACTTTTTGAACCCCATAGATTGATTTAATCGGTTACTATTTCTGAATCTCAAAAAAGAGATCAAAATCACTGGGGATATTATGTGATTACTTGGTATCCTAAATATACGATTTAAAGTAGTCGAGTCGAGAAAGAGAGGGTTGAATCAAAATAATTCTTTTTTAAGTTCTATTTCTGTCAGAGGGCAATATGAATGTTCTACCATGTTCCATCAACACACTCAAAGGGTTATACGATCTATCCGGTGTGGAAGTAGGCCAACATTTCTATTGGCAAATAGGGGGTTTCCAAGTCCATGCCCAAGTACTTATCACTTCTTGGGTCGTAATTGCTATCTTATTAGGTTCAGCCACTATAGCTGTTCGGAACCCACAAACCATTCCAACTAACAGTCAGAATTTCTTCGAATATGTACTTGAATTCATTCGAGACTTGAGCAAAACTCAGATTGGAGAAGATTATGGTCCTTGGGTTCCTTTTATTGGAACTATGTTCCTATTTATTTTTGTTTCTAACTGGTCAGGTGCTCTTTTACCTCGGAAAATCATACAGTTACCTCATGGGGAGTTAGCTGCACCCACGAATGATATAAATACTACTGTTGCTTTAGCTTTACCCACGTCAGTGGCATATTTCTATGCGGGTCTTACTAAAAAGGGATTGGGCTATTTCGGTAAATACATTCAACCAACTCCAATACTTTTACCAATTAACATCCTAGAAGATTTCACAAAACCTTTATCACTTAGTTTTCGACTTTTCGGGAATATATTGGCTGATGAATTAGTAGTTGTTGTTCTTGTTTCTTTAGTACCTTTAGTGGTTCCTATACCTGTCATGTTTCTTGGATTATTCACAAGCGGGATTCAAGCTCTTATTTTTGCGACTTTAGCCGCGGCTTATATAGGTGAATCCATGGAGGGTCATCATTGACTAGCTTCCAAAATAGTCTTGTTTTTTTTTTTTTGAAAAAAAAAACAAGACTATCCCAACTCATGGGTGGCTCAAGATAATCTACTTGGGGAACATGATGGATATCTACAAATATGGTAGATACGATTTAGAGTAGGGTCAATAAAGATGTACGATATTAGGGAATTAAAAAAAAAAAAAGGAAAGAGATCGAAAAGATCTTTTTTCCTAAGATTCCCGTTTGGTCCATTTACGTCATACCTCTCCAATTGATATTCTATTTATATCAGTCAATTACGATTACGGTATTACGATTCATAATTTGAATAAGAAAGAATTGTTATGTTATCTGTTTCCGACGTATGCCTAAACAAAAAAACTATGTTCTATCAATTCAATGGTTGACAAAAATTGTCTGCAATTGGATCAATCAAATCTTGATATGGATATGGAATGGTTCGGGCTGATGAATCCATCCGTTTATATCAATGCGCAATAATGATAAAGAAAAGGAAGAGAAAAGTTTACAAACAAATAAGATTCAGAAAAAGGTAGGTTAGGGAGGTTGAGCTGGGTATATGTAATGGCTATAATTCAATCCCTGTGTATGTTTCGAAGAATGATTCTATAATCCAATTCAATATAAGATACGAATGGTTTACGTTATGGAAGAAACATATGTATATGTGATATTAGATATTCACGAGTTATATATGGACTATCCATATATATTATTTCCCATCCCACTGAAGTTAGATGGATTCCAACGGAAGGACTTCCGTTTCATCTTTGGCTGTGGATTGAATGAATAAACAGATGAAGTTAAGGATATAGAAGAGAAAGAGCGAAGAATTGAAAGAGTGGTTCGGAACAAAGAAATGGAAGAACTAGAATCGTATGACTTTACAAAGACTCCATGGATAGGAACTAAAAACGAGATATTGAAGCAGTTATGATGATTCAGTAATATCATCACTTCAATTTGGAGTTCTTAGTTACTTCGACCCGATGGATCTTAGTGATGGAATAATAAGTCATAATTCAGTGATTGTATCATTAACCATTTCTTTATTTTGGTGCGAGGAGCTTACCATGAATCCACTGATTTCTGCCGCTTCCGTTATTGCTGCTGGATTGGCCGTAGGGCTTGCTTCAATTGGACCTGGAGTTGGTCAAGGTACTGCTGCGGGCCAAGCTGTAGAAGGTATTGCGAGACAACCAGAAGCAGAGGGTAAAATACGAGGTACTTTATTGCTTAGTCTGGCTTTTATGGAAGCTTTAACAATTTACGGACTGGTCGTGGCATTAGCGCTTTTATTTGCGAATCCTTTTGTTTAATCCTATAAATGTGAAAAATACGTACTTATTTTTTTCTTATTTGATTGCCGTGAACTTGCCGCTTGCTTCTTCGAATTATATCAACACTTTACTCCTACAACCACTTATTCGTTGAGACAATACCCCACCCCAGGGAAAAGGCTGATTTGAGGATGAGGAATTAGTAGATCCACTCGCTTTCTTCCTTTCCATCCTTAATGGAACCCTTTTTTTTTTTTCACTTTTAGGAAGCGTTGTAACAAACGAGGTATTTCGCAATTGGCATGAGACCCGGGACCTCATATTAATAAGTATTTTATTGGATTGGGAACTTCAATTGAAATAATAATAAAGAATAAATGAAATTTCAAAATGAAATGAATCTATTTTATAAATAAATTCATATTTATAAATAAGTAAATAAATAAAAAGAAATCAATCAAAAGTGGGGCGAAATTATACAATAAAGAAAACTCTGTTCAATTAATTTTGTTAGTCCTATCTATAAGAGGAGAGCATATGAAAAATGTAACCGATTCTTTCGTTTCCTTGGGTCACTGGTCATACGCCGGGAGTTTCGGGCTTAATACCGATATTTTAGCAACAAATCCAATAAATCTAAGTGTAGTGCTTGGTGTATTGATCTTTTTTGGAAAGGGAGTGTGTGCGAGTTGTGTATTTCAAGAATAGGCTGGATCCAACCAGCTGCACTTATTTACTTATTTATTTATAAATAGGAAAGTTATAACTAGGAAAGAAAGGTGCACGATCTCAACGAATTACTTCTGAATAAATTCAGAAATCATATGTAAGAACCATAGCATTTCGTGACTCATTGGTAAATCGACTTTGATTCTCTATCAACCAATAATGTGGGACCATTAACATGGTTAAAGCTAAACCGTTTGAAGTCCAGGCACAACATGGTACTCTTTCTACCACTACGTTAGTACGGATATGGTTTAAAAATGAATAGAATAGTTGGCAATTTATCTGATATAGAACACTCATATCAATAAAATGATTTGAACCATTTATTGAAAAATGAAAAAAAAAAACAAATGGGTGCCTCGCCCCCTTTTTGTATCCAACGCTAAATCGACGGCCTGTGTATAAAATAAGAAGAATTCTTTGGATTTGAAGAAAAAAAAAAATGAAAAATTCATAAAATAATAAATAAAAAAAAAAATAAACAACTTTGCTGACAATTACAGATTTTTTGTCTGGTCGGAAGAGTCCTCCGAATATTCTGTTCTGGTCTTGTATCAGTTTCGATATCGTGGAATACGAACAGAGAAGAGAGGGCAGGCTCATTACATTAAAAGATATGGGAATGCCCATTAAGTAACTGAGCGTGAGAGCCAAATGAATTGAAAGATTCATGTTTGGTTCGGGAAGAGATCATGGAAGTTTAGTTGTGAAATGAATGGGAAGATAATCTACTTTCATTAAGTGATTTATTAGATAATCGAAAACAGAGGATCTTGAGTACTATTCGAAATTCAGAAGAACTACGTGGAAGAGCCATTGAGCAGCTCGAAAAAGCCCGGGCTCGCTTACGGAAAGTGGAAATGGAAGCAGATGAGTTTAGAATGAATGGATACTCTGAGATAGAACGAGAAAAAGAGAATTTGATTAATGCTACTTATAATAATTTGGAACGATTAGAAAATTTCAAAAATGAAACCATTAGTTTTGAAGAACAACGAGCAATCAATCAGGTACGACAACGAGTGTTCCAGCAAGCCTTACAAGGAGCTCTAGGAACTCTGAATAGTTGTTTGAACAGTGAGTTACATTTACGCACCATCAGTGCTAATATTGGCATGCTCGGGGCCATGAAAGAAATAACTGATTAGCCCTTCCACTGTAGGCATTATTTTTTTTTCTCGCTTTGCTTCCGAAAAAGAATTAAGAGACACTAATGGTAACCCTTCGAGTCGACGAAATTAGTAATATTATCCGTGAACGTATTGAACAATATAATAGAGAAGTCACGATTGTGAATACCGGCACCGTACTTCAAGTAGGCGACGGTATTGCTCGTATTCATGGTCTTGATCAAGTAATGGCAGGGGAATTAGTAGAATTTGAAGAGGGTACCGTAGGCATTGCTCTGAATTTGGAATCAAATAATGTTGGTGTTGTATTAATGGGTGACGGTTTGATGATACAAGAGGGAAGTTCTGTAAAAGCAACAGGAAGAATTGCTCAGATACCAGTGAGCGAGGCTTATTTAGGTCGTGTTATAAATGCTCTGGCTAAACCTATTGATGGGAGAGGTGAAATTTCAGCTTCTGAATCTCGGTTAATTGAATCTCCCGCTCCGGGTATTATTTCGAGACGTTCCGTATATGAGCCTCTTCAAACGGGGCTTATTGCTATTGATTCGATGATCCCTATAGGACGCGGTCAGCGAGAATTAATTATTGGGGACAGACAGACCGGGAAAACAGCAGTAGCCACAGATACTATTCTCAATCAAAAAGGGCAAAATGTAATATGTGTTTATGTAGCTATTGGTCAAAAAGCATCTTCCGTGGCTCAGGTAGTGACTACTTTCCAAGAACGAGGGGCGATGGAATACACTATTGTGGTAGCCGAAACGGCGGATTCGCCTGCAACATTACAATACCTCGCGCCTTATACAGGAGCGGCTCTGGCTGAATATTTTATGTACCGTGAACGACATACTTTAATAATTTATGACGATCTCTCCAAACAAGCACAAGCTTATCGCCAAATGTCTCTTCTATTAAGAAGACCACCCGGTCGCGAAGCTTATCCAGGAGATGTTTTTTATTTGCATTCACGCCTTTTGGAAAGAGCCGCTAAATCAAGTTCTCGTTTAGGTGAAGGAAGTATGACCGCTTTACCCATAGTTGAGACTCAATCTGGGGACGTTTCGGCTTATATTCCTACTAATGTGATTTCCATTACAGATGGACAAATATTCTTATCTGCCGATCTATTCAATGCTGGAATCCGTCCTGCTATTAATGTGGGTATTTCGGTCTCCAGAGTAGGATCCGCAGCTCAAATTAAAGCCATGAAACAGGTAGCTGGTAAATCAAAATTGGAACTGGCTCAATTCGCAGAGTTAGAAGCCTTTGCACAATTCGCTTCTGATCTCGATAAAGCCACTCAGAATCAGTTGGCAAGAGGTCAACGATTACGCGAGTTGCTCAAACAATCTCAATCAGCCCCTCTCACGGTGGAAGAACAAATACTTACTATTTATACTGGGGCGAATGGGTATCTTGATCCGTTAGATATTGGACAGGTAAAGAAATTTCTCGTTCAGTTACGTACCCACTTAAAAACAAACAAACCTCAGTTCCAAGAAATCATATCTTCTACCAAGACATTCACCGAACAAGCAGAAGCCCTTTTGAAGGAAGCTATTCCGGAACAGATGGAACTGTTTATACTTCAGGAACAAACATAAAGAAATTGATCACTCTGAGTACAAGAGGAAAGGAATCGTTGAGAAGTGTTTCCGGTTCGAATCATTCAAAATATCTTTCTTGGCATAGCAATCTACAAAAATAGATGGAAATAAATTGCGTCCAATAGGATTTGAACCTATACCAAAGGTTTAGAAGACCTCTGTCCTATCCATTAGACAATGGGCGCTTTGCTTTTCATTCCGATTTTCTTCTTTCGCATTCTTGCTTTCCTATCGCCCGTTCCGATAAACGAATTGTATTGTATGTGAGAGATTTTAGGGAATAAAGAAAAGATGCATATCCAAATCAACGATGCACGTATAATAATAATAATAATTAATATGGAGCGGGTAGCGGGAATCGAACCCGCATCGTTAGCTTGGAAGGCTAGGGGTTATAGTCGACGTCGATTCATCATTTTTAACGTCTCTAATTCAAAACCGAACATGAAACTTTGGTTTCATTCGGCTCCTTTATGGAATATAGATGGATTCCCAGATCTAAGGCGTAAACGAAACTAAAAAAAAAAGAGAAAATATTTACGATACGATGTGTGGAAAAAGGGGAGTCATCGCAAATCCGAATTCAAAGAAAAAATTCGATCCATAACATCTATGTCAGTTTTTCTGTATGAATATGAATGCATACAAAACAACTCACTTTCTAGATGATCCCTCTAGAAGAGGGGATTTTAAAAAATACTTCTAGTTACTTCGTTCCCTATTTCTACTCGCGAGAATCCTGAGGAAAAGAATTTTCTTCCGCCGAGCTGAAACAATATGTCGACGACTCTAGTAAACCAAAGTCATCGTTTAATAGCTATTTGGCTTCAACCTCCTCCCCCCCAAAAAGTGGAAGATCTAGTTACGATTAGAAATAAACTTTTGTATCTTCATCCATAGATCCTTTACTCATACTCATTCAAAAGGAACGGTTGATCCAACTCAAAAAAAAAAAAATTATGTTTCGCGATTCCATAATCCAATTTGCTTATTCAAATTATAATTTACCTTTGGATACAAATCACGAGAATGTATATTCTTCCTCAAACGTGGCGTTGAGAGGTAAAGGATTAAACCCTTTTAAGAAATAAAGTTTTTGATCGGAATAGGAAAAAACCGAAAGAACCTTTAACTATTTCAGTTGTTAATAGAACGAATCACACTTTTACCACTAAACTATACCCGCTACAATATGATTATTGTATATGAATGTACCGTTTGTCCAACAAAACAAGGGAGTAAAACGTAATCAAGATAGTATCAGAATCATGAAAATTGGAGTGCTGATGTGTTCCAGGGGGAAGGCTTGATGAAATAGGAGAGAGAGAATGGGGGCTCATTTAAATAACAAGTTATATCTTTTCTTTTGCTGGTGGAGTTATTACTGACAGTCCCGGCCTGAAAGATCCATTTAAGTCGGAACATAAGATTGAGTTAAGTTGCGCAAGAATCCATAGCTCCATTTTTTTTTTTCAACTTCTTCCTCGAGTCTTTCAAGCAAAGAAACGATTTTCTCAAAAAAATAAAAATAAAGAAGGAGAGTTTTAATTTGAGTCTTATCTTTTTTCGAAGCTATTCCTTTCTTCCCTATTCATTCACCTGTCCGATCTTCTGAATTGGGGTCAATTAGATCTAGTAAAAAATCATAGTATTCATTTTGTTTGTGTTTGTGGACTCAAATGTTCAAACAAAGCTTGTCCCTTGAAGAAATAAATGAGTTCTAATAGAAATAGAATATGTATGTTTTTTTATTCCAGTAGGGAAATCGAGAAAAGGAAAAAGAAAAAATAATAAGAAATGAAACTCCTATCATAGGAATGGAAATAGTCCTTCTTGCTCTTGTTGCTGCTTCAATAACAATTTGGTTTTCAAATCAGAAAAATAATTTGATCCATGATTCATTGGAACAAAAGAAGGAACGGCCTGGCTAGGTACTGTACTGGCCAGGCCGGGGGAATAAAAGAACCCTTCGGACGAAATCAAAGACGTACTCTTTCTATTGGAGATATCTGTTTCGAATCGTTATCCAAATTGAATTGCGGATAAAATTCGTATATATATAGTAAGTATAATATAGTAAGTATAAATAAATGTATAAAATAAATAAATAAAGATAATTCGTATATATATAGTAAGTATAATATAGTAAGTATAAATAAATGTATAAAATAAATAAATAAAGATAAAGAAAGACTTTGATCAATATTTACTTCAGGCGTCGCATATGAATTATCTTTTTGTAATTGGGAGAGATGGCTGAGTGGACTAAAGCGACGGATTGCTAATCCGTTGTACGAGCTGTTCGTACCGAGGGTTCGAATCCCTCTTTCTCCGTTCCCTCGGATCACTTGAGATTTATCTTTCGAATTCGAAAAAATATCAAGTCCTTTATCATAGTTAAATGTCTGGAATAGAGAAAAGCATAGGAAAATGCAGAAATCAAGCAAGGAAATAATGAAAAATCTCTGATTTTTTTATTCCTCACGTCCAGGATTACGTCCTGGATCATTAGATAGGAATCCGAAGATGAAGAGAGAAACAAAGAATATCACTACTGTGTAAACGAAGAGTTTGAGAGTAAGCATTGCACAATCTCCAAGATCATTTTTTTTTTGTTTTTTGCAAAGGAAATAAGGGAATAGATTCTCTATTTTTGTACCACATATCCTTGACACCAAGAAAAGAAATGAAAAAGTGGTTTCTAGAAAAGAAAGGAATTTGCAGGAATTCCTTTGTTACCAAAATTATCTTGTCATACCCCAATTAGGTATTATGGGGTACCATAATGGGGTCTTTGACCCCTGGAACTGGAAGGGCATAATGCGGAAATTAGGTGATCCAGATTCATCGCGGCTATCAAAAAGCAAAAGAATTTCAATCTTTGAATCGAGGGTTCATAATGTAAGACTTATCTGATCTTATCAATTGTTATGTTAGAGTTGAATTTATTTTATCGAATAAATCATGAATATGAATGTTTCTAGGACAGTATTAAAGATCTCATCGAAAACTTACAGCAGCTTGCCAAACAAGGGCTAAGAGAAAAAAGAGCACAGGTATGACTGGCATAAAATCTACGATTGGATTGAAAAAAGCATAAGCTTCGGGCAATTTGGCGAAGAAAAAGCTACTCGAATGAAGGGCAGAATTAAGACAGATACAGATCAAACTAAAGATATTAAGCATAAGAAATATTTCGTTCTTGGAGATAATTTCATTTTTATTGAGTTATTGATATAAGGGAAAAATTAAGAAAGAAGAGAAGACAAAAAATCCTTCTTTCTTTTTCTTTGAACTTCCCCCAATCAAAAATCCTTCAATTCTCAAATGAGAATAGAAGGAATCATACTTTCATACAATATCTTAATTGACTTATATGGAATGATCAATGAATTCATTTTCATTCTACATTTACACGTATAGAATCCTAGCAACAACCTATTCCATAGATATTTGGGCTGGAATTGACGAATAACCAATAACAATATTAGTGTTTATTAGTGTCGAATTGAAATCTAAATGGGGCGTGGCCAAGTGGTAAGGCAGCGGGTTTTGGTCCCGTTACTCGGAGGTTCGAATCCTTCCGTCCCAGACCGCTTCTATCAAAACAAAGATTGTTCTCTTTAACAATCTTCTGTTTAAGAGTATAAGGTATAAGGTTGGATACAATATGATCCAATTTTTCTTTCTGAGTTCTAATGATTCTTCTATGAATCATAGATTCCTTTCGATTTCCAATTGTAAGAAAAAGAATCGAGTATAAATTGCGGATGGAAATAAACATCTTTTACCTTTTTGATATTAGGTAGGATGGGAACATAGATCAAAGTTGAATTAAAAAAAAAATGGGATGGGCCGTTCAGTGTATGCCCGTCCCGCTCTACTCATATTCATATTGGGGTAAGTTAGTCACTTATAGAAACTTTATGCCCATCTATTATATTTTGATTCTCACATGATGCATTCTAAGTTGAAATGCGAAAGATAAGATCTCTATTTTTTCGAAACTAAACATGTTAGTCAAAATGACTAATTCTATGTGGATCCTGAATCCTAAACAGGAGGGAGTTCTTGGGACTAATTACATCACTGGGATTAAAGTTCTTAAGACTGGGTGTGGGTGGGGTAAAATCAAAATTAAGAACAACGAATTGATCTGGACCCATTTTGCTTTGTACCTATACAAGATAATATAACATACCGCAAGAGGATCTTTTATTATTTGATTGTCTTGGGGTATGATTCATGATCCCCATAGAATTCGAGTTAATCGGCAATGGAAGGTATCAATTTTTCAATATCTGTGTCGTCCGGATCTCATTAATAAACAATAAAGTGCAATATGGAACAGATTTTTTTTCTTTGAGCCTAATTGCTTTTTTTTTTTTTGCATCTGGCTACAATAAATAATTGGAAGTCAATGTAGTGATTGGGAGGAAGATTCATATATTCCATTCACTTTACTTTTGACTTGATAGAATTTATGGAAGGGTTACTAAACCTAAAGTAAAGCAAAATCTGTATAAAATGAACCATGCCTACATGTATTGTTATTGTTTGTTCTATTTCAGTGATACCGGTATTTCGGCTGCGGTGAAAAAGATCTTTGATACCTTACCTTAAATATCTATGATTACTCCCGTTGACAATTGTTCTGTGTATCTGATGGATACGGAAAGATCATACTCCTACGGTTCTGGTTTTATCAATCAGATGGAAGAATAACAACCTTAATCTTATCTTACATGAGAGCTTTTTTCCATCCATCCCATCCCCATGAAAACAAATAAATTGAATTTGTTTCTCGATCCATCTACCTGCTTTAAATCATTAATGATTCAATTGGAAAAGGAACATGGATTTCTCTTATGTCTTATGATGATCAAATTTAGTCATTACAGGAAAACTTATTTCCATTAATGATAATGATGTCGAAGTAGGAAATTATGATGTCGAAGTAGGAAATTCTTGAAACCTTTTTTCATGATTCCTTTATCAATCCTTAGATACTTGAAGAAGCGCGAGATTGATGAACCTAGTCTATAATCGATTCATTTGCGACTTTTCCGAGTCATTGGAATAGCTTATTTGGCTAATGACTTATTTTGTTCCGGTATTGAGTATTGAGAATCTAATTAAAGACCTTTCTTTAATTTAGTTGTTCGAGAAAGAGTTGGATCCTTCATGATTGATTGTCCCGAACAATCTGTTGAAGATGTAGATGTAAAGAAGTGTTAAGTAATTCGTTTATTCGTCTTTTTTAGAAATGTGTTTCATTCATACGGTCGAATATGGGGTAAGATTGAATCTTTGTCTTTGCTTGTGGGGCCTTCTCTAGATGAATACCTATCCATCCATATATATATCAAAATATCTATAATATAGATATCAAAATATATATCAAAATCAAAATATAGATATAAATATCTATTTATATATATAATTTATATATATATAAATATAAAAGTATGGACTGCTGTGTACCGATTGAGCGTACCGATTGAGCCAATGACTATTCCGGATTCCATATTGAATCAATTCCATACCGGTTCAAAATTAGAGGAATGTTATGGTAAAACTTCGTTTGAAACGATGTGGTAGAAAGCAACGTGCGACTTGAAAGACATGATCGGCTGTGGATTCTTGCATCCACCATTTTATATATCAATGAAGATGCTCTTGGCTCGACATAGTTTGTTCTGTTCTACTAGGACCCCCCAAAATTGGGGGTTGTAAATAGTACATGATGTAGCTCGAGTATAAAGTATTGATTCATTTATCAAGGGGAAGGATCTAGGGTTAGTGCCAATCAATAAGTTGGAACAACTTCGTAAGTATATCTTCGATATAGAAATCCAAAGGTTCAAATTCCAACAAGTTTCGAATAAAAAAAAACAAAGTAAAATTTGCCGGAATTGGTAAAACTATTTTGATCAAAAGTGTATTACAGGGGAATCAATCGTTCGTATGATTCTTTCAATAGAAAGAAATAACAAAAGGTATGTTGCGACCATTTTGAAACGATTAAGGATCACCGAAGTAATGTCTAAACCCAATGATTCAAAGCAAAGATAAAGGATACCGGAACAAGGAAACACCATTTTCAATTGTCTCAACAACTGGAACTAGATCAGAATGAGGAAGAAAAAGAGATTCTAGGCGGGACAAATAAAAGAGGTTAGAGACGGCTCAACAAATGTCCAAGGATTTCCCTTTAAGCTCTTTGAGAATTGCCCAACTTGAGTTATGAGTACGAATGATATTTCTTTTTTTTTTTCAGGAAAGGAAAGGAAGGAAGAACAAAAAAAACGACTCAACTTATAGTCTAATTGATGATTTTATGGATACATTTGTCACTATATGATATGCATAGCATAAATTCAAACTCGAATCATTCTTTCTCGAGCCGTATGAGGAGAAAACCTCCTATACGTTTCTAGGGGGGGCATTGTTCATCTATATCTATCCCAATGAGTCATCTATCGAATCATTGCGATTGATGTTCGATCCCAAAGAGAAGGAAGAGATCTTCGTAAAGTGGGTTTTTACGATCCGATAAAGAATCAAACTTATTCAAACGTTCCTGCTATTCTATATTTCCTTGAAAAAGGCGCTCAACCTACAGGAACTGTTCATGATATTTCAAAGAAGGCAGAGGTCTTTAAGGAACTTCGAATTAATCAAACGAAATGAAATAAATGAAATAAACAAAAAAGGGGGGTGCCCAGTATCTTATCGAGCTTTGTGTAATTCTTTCTCCACCACTCCGATTTTTCTTACTCTATTCATACCTATTCACTATTGCTCCTCTATAATCCCATATCAGATAACGATAACGAAAAAAAATCTTTTTTTATTGATATGAGACAGATAGAAAAAAAAATCTCGAGTGAATAGATGAAATAATCGGATCTAGAAAATGATGGTATGGGATTACCATCAATCGGATTGTTTTCGTTGGGACTCCACCAACAAACAAGGGGTCAATCTTGTTTATTGTACCTCTATTGAATAAACTAGAGATTTTTTTCCTACTTTTTTTTTTTTCTTATTTATTCCCCCATCCACACTTCATTTCTGATCTGTGTAGTGTCAATCCAACACAAGTACTTATTTTCTTTAATTGAATTTGTTTTCTCAACCAACATTCAATTCATATTGACAATGTTGTATCGATCAAATATAATTTGATCGTGGATAAATAGATCCATTTATCCCAGCCTCATAAGTTTGTTTCTTTATTTCTTTACTTTATTTCAATTTCACTCAAATGGTGAGTTCGCCAGATTCGCTGCGACACAAGAAGTATCTTCTTAATGAAAAATGAAAAAAAAAAATATTGATAAAAATATGGATGATCCATAAATTTTGGCATCCATCTATATTGATCCGGGAATTCGTTGTATTTTCATCTAATCTGTTCATTTTGATGTTCATAATTGATCATCAAATTTTCTTTTAGATTTGTTTGTTACTAGTTCAATGTTTTGACGGGGTCGAGCAATCCAATCCCAATCTCTTGGTTTGAGTTTTATTTTTATTCCGATCGTATCTACACACCATATTTTTCCGGGTTGCTAACTCAACGGTAGAGTACTCGGCTTTTAAGTGCGGCTATGATCTTTTACACATTTGGATGAAGCAAGGGATTCGTCCATACCATTGGTATAGTTTGTAAGACCACGACTGATCCTGAAAGGGAATGAATGGAAAAAATAGCATGTCGTATCAATGGAGAATTTTGTTGATAATACTTTATCCTTACCGAATCGGTACAAAATCTTGTTTTGATTCTTGGAACGGGACCAAACCAATTCACCATTGGATCGAGTGAATAAATGGATAGGGCTCTATCGCTCCAATTATAGGGAAACCAAAAGTAACGAGCTTTTGTTCTTAATTCGAATGATTACCCGATCTAATTAGATGTTAAAAATAGATTAGTGCCTGATGGGGGAAAGGGTTCTCCTGTGAGTAGATTATCGATTCCTTTTTTTAATGAATCCTAACTATTAAATATTCTTTTCTTTCTCGATTATGGAGTGGAAACGAATGTGTAGAAGAACGGTATACTGATAAAGAGAATTTTTCCAAAGTCAAAAGAGCGATCGGCTTGCAAAAATAAAGGATTTCCAGTCATCTCTTGTAACTATAACGAAACAAAAAATTAGATGGAAAAATGGAGGATCTGTTGATTGGCTTCCTTGTCTCCGGGGTATCCATTCTTTTCTTAATCGATTCTTTTATTACTATATACCTTGATACCTTGTTTTGACCGTATCGCACTATGTATTATTTGATAACCCAAGAAATCTCTATGCTTTTGATTCAAGTATCATTTCAAATGGAGGAATTACAAGGATATTTAGAAATAGACGGATCTCGACAACAATGCTTCCTATATCCGCTTCTCTTTCAGGAGTATATCTATGCACTTGCTCATGATCATGGTTTAAATGGATCGATTCTTTACAAACCCATGGAAATTTTCGGTTATGACAATAAATTCAGTTCACTAATTGTGAAACGTTTAATTACTCGAATGCATCAACAGAATCATTTGATTCTTTCGGTTAAAGATTCTAAACAAAATCTATTTGTTGGGAACAACAAATATTTTGATTCTCAAATGATGTCAGAGGTTTTTGCAGTCATTGTGGAAATTCCATTCTCACTACGATTAGTATCTTCCCTAGAAGAAAAAGAAATAGCAAAATCTCATATACGATCTATTCATTCAATATTTCTCTTTTTAGAGGACAAATTTTCACATTTAAATCATGTGTCAGATATACTAATACCCCACCCCATCCATCTGGAAATCTTGGTTCAAACCCTTCGCTGCTGGATACAAGATGCTCCCTCTTTGCATTTGTTGAGATTTTTTCTCTACGAGTCTCGTAATTCGAATAGTCTCATTACTCCAAAGAAATCCATTTCCCTTTTTTCAAAAAGGAATCAAAGATTCTTCTTGTTCCTATATAATTCTCATGTATATGAATGCGAATCCATATTCGTTTTTCTCCGTAAACAATCCTCTCATTTACGATCAACATCTTCGGGAACCCTTCTTGAGCGAACACATTTTTATGGAAAAATAGAACATCTTTTAGTAGTGCTTCGTAATGATTTTCAGAAGACCCTATGGTTGTTCAAGGATCCTTTCATGCATTATGTCAGATATCAAGGAAAAGCGATTCTGGCTTCAAAAGGGACTCATTTTCTGATGAAGAAATGGAAATATCACCTTGTCAATTTATGGCAATGTCATTTTTACTTGTGGTCTCAACCTGAGAGTATCCATATAAATCAATTATACAATTATTCTTTCTACTTTCTGGGCTATCTTTCGCGTGTACAACTAAACCCTTCGGTAGTAAGGAGTCAAATGCTAGAGAATTTATTTCTAATAGATACTACTATTAAGAAATTCGAGACTAGAGTCCCAATAATTCCTCTAATTAGATCATTGGCTAAAGCGAAATTTTGTAACGTATCAGGGCATCCCATTAGTAAGCCGGCCTGGGCCGATTCATCTGATTCTGATATTATTGACCGATTTGGGCGTATATGTAGAAATCTTTTTCATTATCACAGTGGATCCTTAAAAAAACAGACTTTGTATCGAATAAAGTATATACTTCGACTTTCGTGTGCTAGAACTTTGGCTCGTAAACATAAAAGTAAGGTACGCGTTTTTTTGAAAAGATTAGGTTCGGAATTCTTCCAAGAATTCCTTACGGAAGAAGAACAAGTTCTTTCTTTGATCTTCCCAAGAACCTATTCCACTTCTCATAGGTCACATAGCGAACGGATTTGGTATTTGGATATTATCCGTATCAATGACCTGACCAATGATGAATGATTCATCATGAGAGCATGTAAATAGAAATGATCCCTAAATGATGAAAAGAGAAAATAACAAAAAAATTTCATTCATTTAAATACTGAAATGCTTATGCAGTAGTGGTTTACTCAGCTGAGTATTCAAGTTTATTAGAGTCCCTTCTAGGGAACTGAGTTTTAGATGTATACATAGGGAAAGCCGTGTGCAATGAAAAATGCAAGCACGGTTTGGGGAGGGATCTTTTTCTACTATTGCAAACAAGGAAATTATCTACTCCATCCGACTAGTTCCGGGTTCGAGTCCCGGGCAACCCATTACCATACGTTAAAGTAAATCCAAAAAAACATTTGTTATTGCATAAATCTGTATGCCATCTTTTTTTTTAATTCACTTCATTCACAAATCGTTCGGGTGGATCTATACATATTGATATGGATCTGTTAATATTGATATTGGTTGACACGGACATATAAGTCATGTTATACTGTTGAATAACAAGCCTTCTATATAGATTATCTATTTCTATTTATGGATAATCCGTGTGCTTGGGAGTCCCTGATGATTAAATAAACCAAGATTTTACCATGACTGCAATTTTAGAGAGACGCGAAAGCCCAAGCCTATGGGGTCGCTTCTGCAACTGGATAACCAGCACTGAAAATCGTCTTTATATTGGATGGTTTGGTGTTTTGATGATCCCTACCTTATTGACCGCAACTTCTGTATTTATTATTGCATTCATTGCTGCTCCTCCAGTAGATATTGATGGTATTCGTGAACCTGTTTCTGGTTCTTTACTTTATGGA
>NW_027519494.1:22500-34905 GCF_043159265.1 Tasmannia lanceolata
CAGAAACTTGGGATACTATTATATTTGCTCAAGCAATAAGAGGTTCTATGTTAGTAACCCAATCGATTCTTAGAAAATACATCATATTGCCTTCATTGATAATAGCTAAAAATCTTGGCCGTATGTTATTATTTCAATTTCCCGAGTGGTACGAGGATTTGAAGGAGTGGAATAAAGAAATGCATGTTAAATGCACCTATAATGGTGTTCAATTATCAGAAACAGAATTTCCGAAAAACTGGTTAACAGATGGGATTCAGATAAAGATCTTATTTCCTTTCTGTCTGAAACCTTGGCGGGGATCTAAACTACAATTTCATCATAGAGATCCAATGAAAAACAAAGGAAAAATAGAAAATTTTTGTTTTTTAACGGTCTGGGGAATGGAAACTGAATTACCTTTTGGTTCTCCACGAAAAGAACCTTCTTTTTTTGAACCCATTTTTAAAGAACTCGAAAAAAAAACGAGAAAAGTTCAAAAAAAATATTTTCGAGTTTTCAGAATTTTAAAAGAAAGAACAAAATGTTGTCTAAAGGTCTCAAAAGAAAAAATAAGATGGGTTATCAAAATAGTTCTATTTATAAAAAGAATAATGAAAGAGCTTACAAAAGTGAACTCAATTTTATTATTTGGGTTGAGGAAAGGCTATCAACCGAGTGAAACTGGAAAAGATTTCATAATCAGTAATAAGATTACTCACGACTCGACTATTCAAATTAGATCCATGGATTGGACAAATTATTCACTGACAGAAAAAAAAATGAAAGATCTGACTGATAGTACAACCAAAATCAAAAATCAAATAGAAAAAATAAAAAAAGACAAGAAAAAAATATTTCTAACTACAGATACAGATATAAATATTAGTCCTAACAAGACAAGTTTTGATGATGAAAGATCGGAATCACAGAAACATATTTGGCAGAGATCAAAAAAAAGAAGTGCCCGATTAATACGTAAATCGCAATATTTTATAAAATATTTCATTGAAAGAATATACATAGATATCTTTCTATGTGCCATTAACATTCCCAGGATTAATACACAACTTTTCCTTGAATCAACAAAAAATCTTATCGATAAATATATTTACAATAATGAAACAAATAAAGAAGGAATTGATGAAACAAATCAAAATACAACTCAGTTTATTTTGACTATCCAAAAGTCACTTTCTATTTCGAATATTCGAAATAATAATTCACAGATTTATTGTAACTTATCTTTCTTGTCCCAAGCATATGTATTTTACAAATTATCACAAAACCAAGAAGTTATTAACAAGTATCACTTGATATCTGTACTTCAATATCATGGCGCATCTCCTTTTATTAAGCATAGAATAAAGGACTATTTGGGTACACGAGGAATTTTTGATTTCAAACCAAGACATAAGAAATTTTCGAATTCCAGAATGAATGAATGGAAAAACTGGTTAAAGCGTCATTATCAATACAATTTATCTCAGAATAGATGGTCTAGATTAGTATCGAAAAAATGGCGAACTAGAGTCAATCATCGTCGTACGATTGAAAATAAAGATTCCAAAAAATGGGATTCATATGAAAAAGAAAAAGACCAATTCATTTATTACGAGAAAGAAAATGATTGCGCGGTGAATTCATTGCCGAGTCAAAAAGAAAAATTTAAAAAACACTACAGATATGATCTTTTATCGTGTAAATATATTAATTATGAGGATAGGAAGAGCTCATATATTTATGTATCCCCGTTAAAAGTAAATGGGGGCCGAGAGATTCCCTATAATGACAACACACCTAAACCCGAATCATGTTATGTACTGGGGGATATAGCTATTAGTGATTATCTAGAAGAAGAGTCTATTATGGATACGGGTAAAAATCCGGATAGAAAATATTTTGAGTGGAGAATTCTGCATTTTTGTCTTAGAAAAAATATCGATATTGATACCTGGACCGATATGGATACTGGGACCAATATTAATAAAAATACTAAGAATGGGATTAATGATTATGAAATAATTGATAAAAAAGATCTTTTTTATTTCACGATTCATCAAGAAATCAACCCACCCAATCAAAAAAAAAACTTTTTTGATTGGATGGGAATGAATGAAGAAATGCGATATCGTCCCATATCGAATCTGGAATCTTGGTTCTTCCCAGAATTTGTGCGACTTTATGATACATATAAAATGAAACCATGGATCATACCAATCAAATTACTTCTTTTAAATTTTCATGGAAATAAAAACATTAGTGAAAATAAAAACATTAGTGAAAATCAAAAAAAAGATCTTCGTATATCATCTAATCAAAAAGAATATCTTGAATTAGAGAACCGAAATAAAGAAAAAGAAGAAGAACAGCCGGGCCAAGGGGATATTAGATCAGATGCACGAAACCAAGAGAATCTTGAATCAGATGCACAAAAAAAAAAAAAATATGTTGAAAAGGATTACGCGGAATCAGACATTAAAAAAAGGAGAAAGAAAAGAAAATACAAGAGCAACAGAGAAGCAGAACTAGAGTTCTTCCTAAAAAGATATTTGCTTTTTCAATTGAGATGGGACGATTCTTTGAATCAAAGAATGATCAATAATATCAAGGTATATTGCCTCCTGCTTAGACTGATAAATCCAAGGGAAATTGCTATATCCTCTATTCAAAGAGGAGAAATGCGCCTGGACGTAATGTTGATTCAGAAGGATCTCACTCTTACGGAATTGATAAAAAGGGGAATATTTATTATTGAACCAGCCCGCCTGTCTATAAAACGGGATGGACAATTTATTATGTATCAAACCATAGGCATTTCATTGGTCCATAAGAGTAAACACCAAACTAATCGAGAACGTCGAGAAAAAAAATATGTTGATGAGAATTCTTTCAATGGATCTATTGCACAACATGGAAAGATGCTTATGAATGGAGATGAAAATCATTATGATTTTCTTGTTCCTGAAAATATTCTATCTCCTAGACGTCGTAGAAAATTGAGAATTTTAATGTGTTTCAATTTCAGTAATGAGAATATTGTGGATATAAATCCAGTATTTTTCAATGAGAATAACGTAAAGAACTCTGGGCAATTTTTGGATGAGGACAAGTGTCTTGATACAGATACAAATAAATTCATTCAATTCAAATTATTTCTTTGGCCCAATTATCGATTAGAAGATTTAGCTTGTATGAATCGCTATTGGTTTGATACGAATAATGGCAGTCGTTTCAGTATGTCAAGAATATATATGTATCCACGATTCAGAATTAGTTAATGGTACATTTTATATACATCATGTATCATAGCCGATATATGAAGACAGACAGGTGTACACACACGTTGTGTTACATTACATTCTGACACATGATACTGATTCAATGACGTATCAATTGGACCTAGGAATGAATCAACAGAATCTTCTTAAACCCAAATCATTCTCTTTCGTGGGTCCAGAAATGTACCATCCCTTTCTATGTATTGTATCCGAATCAAATTACAAATTAAATTGGATTTATTAATTCAATTTAAATAGAAAAAGTTATTATATGAATAAATCCAGATTATTGTGTGTACCAGATCGAAATGACTGGCATTATCATTTTATTATTATTCCTGATCGGTAAAATCCATATTTGTGGGAACGAAAGAAAAAAAAAAAGAGAGAAGAATTATTCTTTTTTATGGTAAAAAATTTATTTATCTCGGTTATTCCGCAAGAAGAAAAAGAAAAAAACAAAGGGTCTGTTGAATTTCAAGTATTCAATTTCACCAATAAGATACGGAGACTTACTGCACATTTTGAATTTCACAGAAAAGACTATTTATCTCAGAGAGGTCTGCGAAAAATTCTGGGAAAACGTCAACGGCTGCTGGCTTATTTGTCAAAAAAAAATAGAGTACGTTATAAGGAATTAATTGGTCAGTTGGATATTCGGGAGCCAAAAAATCGTTAATTTGAGGATTCATTTGAATTTTTTGGTTTATTAGATCTTGAATTTTGATGAACTTTGTTTCGTTTTCAACAATTCATGGAATAATGAATCGGGGAAGAAAGCATATGACTGTACCGGCTACAAAAAAAGACCTCATGATAGTCAATATGGGCCCTCACCACCCATCAATGCATGGTGTTCTTCGACTCATTGTTACTCTAGATGGTGAAGATGTTATTGACTGTGAACCTATATTGGGTTATTTACACAGAGGAATGGAAAAAATTGCGGAAAACCGAACAATTATACAATATCTGCCGTATGTAACACGTTGGGATTATTTAGCTACTATGTTCACAGAGGCAATAACGGTAAATGCCCCCGAACAATTGGGAAATATTCAAGTACCTAAAAGAGCCAGTTATATCAGAGTTATTATGCTGGAGCTAAGTCGTATAGCTTCTCATTTGTTATGGCTTGGGCCTTTTATGGCAGATATCGGTGCACAGACTCCTTTCTTCTATATTTTCCGAGAGAGAGAATTGCTATATGATCTATTCGAAGCTGCCACAGGTATGCGAATGATGCATAATTATTTCCGTATCGGAGGAGTAGCTGCTGATCTACCTCACGGATGGATAGATAAATGTTTGGATTTCTGCGATTATTCTTTAACAGGAGTTGTTGAATATCAAAAGCTTATTACGCGGAATCCTATTTTTTTGGAACGAGTTGAAGGAGTGGGCATTATTGGTGGAGAGGAAGCAATAAATTGGGGTTTATCGGGACCAATGCTACGAGCTTCCGGAATCCAATGGGATCTTCGTAAAGTTGATCATTATGAGTGTTACGATGAATTCGATTGGGAAGTCCAATGGCAAAAAGAAGGAGACTCATTAGCTCGTTATTTAGTACGAATCAGTGAAATGACGGAATCTATAAAAATTCTTCAACAGGCTCTGGAAGGAATTCCGGGGGGACCCTATGAGAATTTAGAAGTACGACGCTTTGATAGAGCAAAGGATTCTGAATGGAACGATTTTGAATACCGATTCATTAGTAAAAAACCTTCTCCCACCTTTGAATTGTTAAAACAAGAACTTTATGTGAGAGTAGAAGCCCCAAAAGGAGAATTAGGAATTTTTCTGATAGGAGATAATAGTGTTTTTCCCTGGAGATGGAAAATTCGTCCACCGGGTTTCATAAATTTGCAAATTATTCCTCAGCTAGTTAAAAGAATGAAATTGGCTGATATCATGACGATACTAGGTAGTATAGATATCATTATGGGAGAAGTTGATCGTTGAAATGATAATTGATACGACAGAAGTACAAGCTATCAATTCTTTTTCCAGATCGGAATCTTTAAAAGAAGGCTATGGCCTTATAGGGACGCTTGTCCCTATTTTTACTCCCGTATCGGGGATCACAATAGGGGTACTCGTGATTGTGTGGTTAGAAAGAGAAATATCCGCAGGGATACAACAACGTATTGGGCCTGAATATGCTGGTCCCTTGGGAATTCTTCAAGCTCTAGCGGATGGGACAAAACTGCTTTTCAAAGAGGATCTTCTCCCATCTAGAGGAGATATTCGTTTATTCAGTATCGGGCCATCCATAGCGGTCATATCAATTCTACTAAGTTATTCAGTAATTCCTTTTGGCTATCGCCTTGTTCTAGCCGATCTCGGTATAGGTGTTTTTTTGTGGATCGCCATTTCCAGTATTGCTCCTATTGGACTTCTTATGTCAGGATATGGATCGAATAATAAATATTTCAGGTGGTCTACGAGCTGCTGCTCAATCTATTAGTTATGAAATACCATTAACTCCATGTGTGTTATCAATATCTCTACGTGTGATTCGTTGCAACATTAACTTTTATTTCTTTCCTTTATTTCTAGGAAAGAGGTTGAATGTATTGAATAGATATCTTGATTTTTTTATTCACCATTTAGGTTGATGAACTAAACGAGATGGTTATATGAGTGAAACAAAACAGCTTATGAATTCGCAGTAAGAAGATTGATTCTCATTCCCTATGTACGAGAGGAAAGTGTAAGTAAAGATAAGCGGTGGAAACTGTTTACCCCAAGATTGGTTGATTAGTCATCATGACTTGAAGCGGGTGCAAAAGATCAACTGTATGGAGTTTCTACAATTGTTATTGTATGCATTATCATATCGGGAATCAATCAAAAATGAGTGGACGGTTAGGAACACCAAGGTACACAAAGGATTCGTCATGGAAATAATGTAAGGTATCAAAAACCAAAGGGATATTTTTGCATAAAAGGAATCATAATGAGGGCTTTAAGTTGGTAGAAATGATCAAGCAGTACTTCCCCATGATTCCGATCCAGAGTATGCTCCTATCCACTGATTAAAGAAATGACTATCGGGAACGAAGTAATCCTTTATTTTTTTTTTGAGAATCCCCTCTTCTGCGAAAGAAGAACAGGAACGAAAGAAATGGAATGCAATAGGAAAAATAAATAGTAATAGATCTTTCTTTATTCTTTCTTTCCTCCATCCCATCCGTATTAATACAGATAGGCTTCTTATCATGATTCATGAAATGAACTAATGTAGAGTGTCTAATTCTTTTTCGTAATCGAAAGATATGGGTAGAAATATCTATTGATACAACGAGTATTTTATTGAAAGATTAAGCTATTACTGAACAAAGATAAATTGTAATATTAATTATAAAATAAATTATGAGAGCAATTCGGAAGCACTTTGAATTTGTTATTATAGCAGACAGAATTCCATTGGTCTAATTAGGGACTCCCTGATGCATCTTTACTCTATTCACTCTCAAAAAATGCCGAGGTAATACTGAATCAGTCCTTAGATTTATTTGTGGCCATCGAGGAGCCGTATGAAGCTGAGGTCTCATGTACGGTTCTGAAATAGCGATGGGAACAGTGATGTTATCATCGACTATGATTATCTAACAGTTCAAGTACAATTGATATAGTTGAGGCACAGTCAAAATATGGGTTTTGGGGATGGAATCTGTGGCGTCAACCCATAGGGTTTATAGTTTTTATAATTTCTTCCCTAGCAGAATGTGAGAGATTACCTTTTGATTTACCAGAAGCAGAAGAAGAATTAGTAGCGGGTTATCAAACCGAATATTCAGGTATCAAATTTGGTTTATTTTACGTTGCTTCTTACCTAAATCTACTAGTTTCTTCATTATTTGTAACAGTTCTTTACTTGGGCGGGTGGAATCTCTCTATTCCGTACATATTCATTCCTGAACTTTTCGGAATAAATAAAACGGGGGGAGTATTTGGAACAACGATTGGTATCCTTATTACATTAGCTAAAGCTTATTTGTTCCTGTTCATTCCTATCACAACAAGATGGACTTTACCTAGGATGAGAATGGACCAACTATTAAATCTTGGATGGAAATTTCTTTTACCCATTTCTCTGGGTAATCTATTATTGACAACTTCTTCCCAACTCCTTTCACTGTAACAGTATATGATACTCTAGATTCATAACCTCCCTTAAGCAAGAGAAAGAAATATCAAATTATTCATGGATAGCCACGATATGTTCCCTATGATGACTGGGTTCATGAATTATGGTCAACAAACAGTACGAGCTGCAAGGTACATTGGTCAAAGTTTCATGATTACCTTATCCCACGCGAATCGTTTACCTATAACTATTCAATATCCTTATGAAAAATCGATCACATCAGAGCGTTTCCGTGGTCGAATCCACTTTGAATTTGATAAATGCATTGCTTGTGAAGTATGTGTTCGTGTATGTCCCATAGATCTACCCGTTGTTGATTGGAGATTGGAAACAGATATTAGAAAGAAACGGTTGCTTAATTATAGTATTGATTTTGGAATCTGTATATTTTGTGGTAACTGCGTCGAGTATTGTCCAACAAACTGTCTATCAATGACTGAAGAATATGAACTTTCCACTTATGATCGTCACGAATTGAATTATAATCAAATTGCTTTGGGTCGGTTACCAATGTCAGTAATTGGGGATTACACAATTCGAACAATTATGAATTCGACTCAAATTAAAATAACCACAGATAAACCCCTTGATTCAATAACGATTACCAATGACTAAGATTCATTTTTGATCTAAAGGAGTGAAGCTTCTTTCATTTTGGTTGGTCAGTAACTACAAATCATAACTATTGATTGGTGAGAATCGCGGCTTGATTTGGATTTAGAATATATGAATATAGTCATGATGATTTCGGAATATCAAACTCCGAACTACTCTTTCGGATACAGAAGTGGAATTAGTCCAATAACTGTATCTACCTCAATCCAGACCCCATTACGATTCAATTAGAAACGTATCATATACAAGAAAAAAACAAGGTAACCTCTTTTTCCTGGCTGGGTCAGTAAGGTCATGAAATATTTCAACTTTTTTTTATCTCTTATTTTATACATAATGGATTTACCTGGGCCAATACATGATATTCTTTTAGTATTTTTGGGATCAGGTCTTATACTAGGGGGTCTAGGAGTGGTATTACTTACCAATCCCATTTTTTCTGCCTTTTCATTGGGATTGGTTCTTGTTTGTATATCCTTATTCCATATTCTATCTAACTCCTATTTTGTAGCTGCTGCACAGCTCCTTATTTACGTGGGAGCTGTAAATGTCTTAATCATATTTGCTGTGATGTTCATGAATGGTTCAGAATATTACAATGATTTCTATCTTTGGACCGTTGGAGATGGGGTCACTTCACTGGTTTGTACAAGTATTCTTTTTTCACTAATTACTACTATTTCAGATACGTCATGGTATGGGATTATTTGGACTACAGGATCAAACCAGATTATAGAGCAGGACCTGATAAGTAATGTTCAACAAATTGGGATTCATTTATCAACAGATTTTTATCTTCCATTTGAACTCATTTCTATAATTCTTTTAGTTGCCTTGATAGGTGCAATTGCTATGGCTCGTCAGTAATAAATACTTAGAATTAGAAATGAATTAGAAATCCAAAATAAATTAAAATAAATTTAAAATAAAAATAAATAAGGCCTTGTTCTGTCTTCTTGTATTGTTATTACATCCATTTTGCTTCAATTCAATTTATATATTTATTGTTCATATATTAAATTAAAAGGGTTTTGTTTTAGTTCGATCCATTACCATACCTTCCTTTGTTCCGTACTTGTTTTATATTCGAGTCAATCAGTGAAATTGTTGTTCATATTGAAATGAATCGAGATTGATGAGGAGTTGGTCAATGATGCTCGAGCATGTACTTATTTGAGTGCCTATTTATTTTCTATTGGTATTTATGGATTGATCACAAGTCGAAATATGGTTAGAGCACTTATGTGTCTTGAGCTTATACTGAATGCGGTAATATGAATCTCGTAACGTTTTCTGATTTATTTGATAGTCGACAATTAAAAGGAGACATTTTCTCGATCTTTGTTATAGCTATAGCAGCCGCTGAAGCAGCTATTTGGCCAGCTATTGTTTCGTCGATCCATCGTAACAGAAAAATCAACTCGTATCAATCAATCGAACTTGTTGAATAAATAGTCATAATTGATATAAAAAAGACAGATATATATAATATTATATTCACCAATTAAAATTAGCATATATGACTCGTATGACCATGTTTGCTGAAACGTAAGAAATCAAAGTATCTTGGTCCTCTTTCCTAAACAGATCCAGAGGTAAATTGATTCTAAAAAAAAATCAATTCTGGTAAACTACTGATTCATCTGGTATCTACAATATATGATTCATTTACTACCGATTTTACCAGATCGAAAATTGATAACGTTCAAAAAATTGATAGACACAATGTCACATTCAGTAAGATTTATGATACATGTATAGGATGTACTCAATGTGTACGAGCTGCCCCACAGATGTATTGGAAATGATACCTTGGGACGGATGTAAAGCTAAGCAAATTGCTCCTGCTCCAAGAACAGAAGACTGTGTAGGTTGTAAGAGATGTGAATCCGCTTGTCCAACAGATTTCTTGAGTGTCCGGGTTTATTTATGGCATGAGACAACTCGCAGCATGGGTCTAGCTTATTGATACGTTCCGTAAAACTCTACTTGAATCCATTTGATTCTTCTTTACCGACAAAAACCCGTACTCGAGAAAATATATTATTTCGAGCGCGGGTTTTTATGGTCAAAGTCTATCTGTCTTTACCACGAGTTATTTTCCTTGGTTAACAATAATTGTTGTTTTTCCAATATCCGCGGGTTCATCAATTTTCTTTCTCCCTCATAGAGGAAATAAGGTGGTGAGATGGTATACTATATGCATCTGCTTGTTAGAACTCCTTCTAACGACCTATGCATTCTGTTATCATTTCCAATTGGACGATCCATTAATCCAATTGGAGGAGGATTATAAATGGATAAATATTTTGTATTTTCACTGGAGACTTCGGGATCGATGGACTTTCCATCGGACCCATTTTACTGACGGGATTCATCACTACTTTAGCTACTTTAGCGGCTTGGCCAGTTACTAGAGATTCGCGATTGTTCCATTTCCTGATGTTAGCAATGTACAGCGGTCAAATAGGATCATTTTCTTCTCGAGACCTTTTACTTTTTTTCATCATGTGGGAGTTAGAATTAATTCCTGTTTACCTACTTTTATCCATGTGGGGAGGTAAGAAACGTCTGTACTCAGCTACAAAGTTCATTTTGTACACTGCGGGGGTTCCATTTTTCTCTTAATGGGAGTTCCAGGTATGGGTTTATATGGTTCCAATGAACCACATTAATTTTGAAACATCAGCTAATCGATCGTATCCCGCGGCATTGGAAATAATATTCTATTTTGGGCTTCTTTATTGCTTATGCTGTCAAATCACCGATTATACCCCTACATACATGGTTACCAGATACCCATGGAGAAGCACATTACAGTACATGTATGCTTCTAGCTGGAATTTTATAAAAATGGGAGCATATGGATTGGTTCGGATCAATATGGAATTATTACCCCATGCTCATTCTATATTTCTCCCTGGTTGATGATAGTCGGAACGATTCAAATAATCTATGCAGCTTCAACTTCTCCCGGTCAACGCAATTTAAAAAGCGAATAGCCTATTCCTCCGTATCTCATATGGGTTTCACAATTATCGGAATTGCTTCCATAACTGATATGGGACTCAATGGAGCCATTTTACAAATCATTTCTCATGGATTTATTGGTGCTGCACTCTTTTTCTTGGCAGGAACGAGTTACGATAGAATACGTCTTGTTTATCTCGATGAAATGGGAGGAATAGCTACCCCAATGCCAAAAATATTTACCATGTTAAGTAGCTTCTCGATGGCTTCGCTTGCACTGCCAGGAATGAGTGGTTTTGTTGCAGAATTGGTAGTCTTTTTTGGAATAATTACCAGCCCAAAATACCTTTTAATGCCAAAAATACTAATTACTTTTGTATGGCAATTGGAATGATATTAACTCCTATTTATTCATTATCTATGTTACGCCAGATGTTCTATGGATACAAACTATTCAATGTTACAAACTCCTACTTTGTGGATTCTGGACCGCGAGAACTATTTGTTTCGATCTGTATCTTTCTACCCGTAATAGGTATCGGTATTTATCCCGATTTCGTTCTCTCACTATCAGTTGAGAAGGTAGAAGCTATTCTATCTAATTACTTTCATAAATAGTTTCATAATAAGAAATAAAGTCAAATAATCCTGTGATTTACAAAATCGGTCGCTGTACACTGAAAAAAAAAAAATGAAGTGATTGGAATTGTAATCAGATACATCTGGAGTTTTTGAGAACCATTTGAATTACTACTTGATTCAAATGGTTCTCAAAAACTCACACTAATTTTCGTTATATATTGGAGATTGATGTCCCATGTATTCTTCAAGTCCCTTCTTCAATTCGCTGTAATGTGAATGAACCATAACTATGTAGTCCTATTCCTAATAGATTGACCCAAAATAGCATATCCAAATTATAAGAAATCCGATAGAAGCTACAATTGCCGAATTAACACCTTGCAAACTTTGATTTGTTCTAGTATGTAAATAATCGCGAATATGGTCCAAGTAATAAATGCCCAAGTTTCCTTGGGGTCCCAATTCAATAAGACCCCCATGCCTCATTAAGCCCATACTGCTCCCGAAAGAATACCTATGGTTGAAAAGATAAACCCTAGACTAATGACACGATAACTCCAATGATCCAATCGCCGAGTCCAATCGATACCTGTGATAATTTCTAAATGAAGGAAAGAAGTGTTTTGTAAAACACTTCTTTTCTCATTCAAGTATTGGATCTCACCAAAGGAAAATGTCCCAATTAATAAATGATTGGTTTTAACAACAATATCTGTGTTTTTTCGAAATGTGATGACTAGAAAAGCTACTGATAATAACGCTCCACATAAAAGAGCTGCATAGCTCAATAACATCATACTTACGTGCATCATTAACCACTGG
>NW_027519495.1:5000-22500 GCF_043159265.1 Tasmannia lanceolata
ACCAACACAAGTAGAGGCAATAGCATTGTATTATCTGATTCATGAGGATACATGGAAGTATCTTTATTGTCAAAATGAGTACTAGAGGATCGCATTAGATTTCGTACATTCCCATCAATTTTATATGTCGTCTTCGAAAAAAAAGAAACCTTTTCATTCTTATTTATTTTTGATAAAAGCAAATTTCTGTTAACCAGTTTTGATTCTTCTTTTCCCCATATAGATATTGAATAAAACGAGCTATTTTGAGTGCCACTGTAATTTTGAAAATGCGCATATAAATACCCCTCAAAAGTAAGTAAATATGTCCGAAACATATAAAATGCAGTTAATCCCGCCGTAGCACAAGCTATTATCGCGAAAATCGGTGAATACAACCAACTATCATTAAGAATTTCATCTTTGGACCAAAAACAAGCAAGAGGTGGAATACCACAAAGAGAAAGTGTACCTAATAAAAAAGTCATTTTGGTAATTGGTACATATTTTCTTAAACCACCCATAAGAACCATGTTCTGACTCTTATCTGGAGAATATCCAACAATGGGTTCCATTGAATGAATAATGGATCCGGTGCCCAAAAACAATAATGCTTTCGAATAGGCATGAGAAATTAAATGGAATAAAGCAGCTCGATAAGAACCCATCCCTGGAGCTAACATAATATAACCCAATTGAGACATTGTTGAATAAGCTAAGCTTCTCTTAATGTCTCTTTGAGCAAGAGCCAAAGTAGCTCCTAATAGTACCGTTATTATACCTATCAAAGAAATGAGATTCATTATGTAAGGTATAACTGTGAAAAGAGGCATAAGTCGAGCGACAAGAAAAATTCCCGCTGCTACCATAGTAGCAGCATGTATAAGAGCCGAAATAGGGGTGGGTCCCTCCATGGCATCAGGTAACCATACATGAAGGGGAAATTGCGCAGATTTAGCAATTGCACCAGCGAATAATAGGGAAGCACACAGAGTAGCAAATAAAGAATTAACTCCATTATTATGCATCAAGTTATTGAAGATTTCGAACAAATCCCGAAATTCGAAACTACCTGTTATCCAATAAAGACCTAAGATTCCTAATAATAAACCAAAATCCCCTACACGATTAGTTACAAATGCTTTTTGACAGGCATTTGCTGCGATTGGTCGTGTGAACCAAAAACCTATTAATAGATACGAACACATTCCCACGAGTTCCCAAAAAATATAAATTTGTATCAAATTGGAACTAGTAACTAATCCCAACATGGAAGTATTGGAAAAACTCATATAAGCAAAAAATCTCAAATATCCTTGATCATGAGACATATACTTGTCACTATAAATAAGAACCATGATTCCGACAGTAGTGATTAGTATTGACATAATAGAAGTAAGTGGGTCGATCAAGTGTCCGAACTCTAAGGAAAAATCATTATTGATGGTCCAAGACCATAGATATTGATAGATGGAACTGCCATCTATTTGTTGAACAGACAGATCGGCCGAAAAAACCATAACTATACTTAGCAATGAAACACTGGGAAAAGCCCACATACGACGAAGATTTTTTGTTGCGGTCGGAACAAGCAGAAGTCCCAATCCTATTGACATAGTAACTGGAAGTGGAACGAAAGGTATGATCCATGCATATTGATATATGGGTTGCATAATCAAATCAAACTTTTTTTTTTTATTCTTATTAATTTTTCCGATTCACCAGCTCTTATCTTTTTTGTAAAGAGCAATAATCAAATAAATAAAAAAATCAAGATATAAAAACTCAAATATTATTTTGAATTCTTCATTATTCTGATTCTTTCCCAGATATTTGAAAAATTCAAATCAAGAAGTTACAATTGTTCAAATAACCAAGTTACTGCTTAAAAATGACTACCTAGTGATTAACTAAGATATTTATTGAGATACAGAATATGAGATTTTCAATCATTCCACTATTACGGTGATTTATATCCATATAGTAATAAGGAAAAAGAATTACACCAAAATAGTACTTGATTCTGATATGAATTATAGGATCCACCAATAACTCGACCTAATAAAATAACACCTAGTTATTTTAGTTAGTTTATTTGGAGTCATTGACTAATTCATTCTGGAACTGATTGATTGGCTTCTAGTCAAATAAAACAAACATATTTTATGGAAAATCCTACGATACTCGTCATTTCGCATAGAGCTGAAATAATAAATTACTAAAATGACCTTTATCAAGTAATGTATCGTTTAAGAGATTAACTACATGATCTCATTTGAATTTAAATTATGGGTACTCCATTCTCGAGTTTGATCAATTAATCGAAAAAATTTTATATTATTGTTTTCTTAAATTAGGTAAGGGTAAAATGTATGGGTTCTTAAGTTTTTTGATTTGATTTATTAAATGTAACATGACGATATATAAATAGACTGAGATATAAATTGGAACCCTTTTTTTTTTTTCATCCCTAGTTATACTATATGTGATGCGCACATATCTGTATTTTTTATGTTATGAAGGAAGTATCCACTATGGAATAGATATAGATAATGGATAGAAAGAACGATTTATTTTGAACAATACAATACATGTCTTTCACATCCAACTATAAAAATGAGAAACCTCTTTCTTTTAAAATGGCAGTTCCAAAGAAACGTACTTCTATGTCAAAAAAGCGTATTCGCAAAAATATTTGGAAGAGAAAGGGATATTGGGCCGCGATAAAAGCTTTATCCTTAGCTAAATCTATTTCTACCGGGCATTCAAAAAGTTTTTTTGTGCAACAAACAAGTAATAAAGCCGCGGAATAATCTGAATGAATCGACATGACTCGATGAATTGGATGATTTAGAAGATGAATAATTTACATTTTACATTAACGAATTTTGGAACTCATCAATATGAGATAGAACTGGATGTTGTGGTATGTAGAATAATAATTCGCCTGTCTAATTGAGTTCTAAAAACGATTGATTTCCGTTTTGTTTTGTTTGAAAAAAAAAAAAAGAAGTCATTAGATAGAAGATAAAGGTTTCACTTTTCATTCCTTATAGTATTCTAGAATGGTATTCTATTAGATTTTTATAATTTGCGAGATGGGGATTGTAACTTTCCCCATCAATTCGCTTTCACAATAACAAAAATCTCATTTTTATGTCGGATCCATGAAATGAGATAAATGAGAAATGAATCATAAAAAAAAAATGAGATAGAAAAAAAAGGACAATTTTTAGTTGTATACCTCGACTGAGGACATAACCCTCTAGTTCCAACTGGTCCAGGGGGACTTATACTCCGTGAAAATGATTGTTAAAACTGACACCATACCACTATACTAAGTTAAGTATTATTGAACGTTCAAATATTTATTTGAACGAGTTTTTTGATTCATCGATTCTAATCTTTCCTAAGATCGATTGGATTGAATCCATCAATCTCGACGATTGAACATAGTATGGGCTATTATTATTTCGATCAAGCCGCCATGGTGAAATCGGTAGACACGCTGCTCTTAGGAAGCAGTGCTAGAGCATCTCGGTTCGAATCCGAGTGGCGGCATCCCCTAAAAGGGGCAAGATAAATCCTATCTTATAAGGAATTCAATTCCTTTCCTTATTTCCATTCCATAATTGAGGAACACACACCCCCCCTTTTTTTTTTTACAAAATAATTTTTTATGATATTTGCGACTTTAGAACATATATTAACTCACATATCTTTTTCGATCATTTCAATTGTTATTACGATTCATTTGATGGATTTATTAGTCCATCAAATCGTAGGAATATGTGATTCATCAGAAAAAGGCATTATAGCTACTTTTTTCTGTATAACAGGATTATTAATAACTCGTTGGATTTATTTGAGACATTTCCCGTTAAGTGATTTATATGAATCATTAATGTTCCTTTCATGGAGTTTCTCCATTATTCATATGGTTCCTAAAGTGGGGAACCATAAAAATAATTTAAGCGCAATAACTGGGCCAAGTGCTATTTTTACCCAAGGCTTTGCCACTTCAGGTCTTTTAACTGAAATGCATCAATCCGCAATATTAGTACCCGCCCTACAATCCCAGTGGTTAATGATGCACGTAAGTATGATGTTATTGAGCTATGCAGCTCTTTTATGTGGAGCGTTATTATCAGTAGCTTTTCTAGTCATCACATTTCGAAAAAACACAGATATTGTTGTTAAAACCAATCATTTATTAATTGGGACATTTTCCTTTGGTGAGATCCAATACTTGAATGAGAAAAGAAGTGTTTTACAAAACACTTCTTTTCCTTCATTTAGAAATTATCACAGGTATCGATTGACTCGGCGATTGGATCATTGGAGTTATCGTGTCATTAGTCTAGGGTTTATCTTTTCAACCATAGGTATTCTTTCGGGAGCAGTATGGGCTAATGAGGCATGGGGGTCTTATTGGAATTGGGACCCCAAGGAAACTTGGGCATTTATTACTTGGACCATATTCGCGATTTATTTACATACTAGAACAAATCAAAGTTTGCAAGGTGTTAATTCGGCAATTGTAGCTTCTATCGGATTTCTTATAATTTGGATATGCTATTTTGGGGTCAATCTATTAGGAATAGGACTACATAGTTATGGTTCATTCACATTAACAGCGAATTGAAGAAGGGACTTGAAGAATACATGGGAACATCAATCTCCAATATATAACGAAAATTAGTGTGAGTTTTTGAGAACCATTTGAATCAAGTAGTAATTCAAATGGTTCTCAAAAACTCCAGATGTATCTGATTACAATTCCAATTCACTTCATTTTTTTTTTTTCAGTGTACAGCGACCGATTTTGTAAATCACAGGATTATTTGACTTTATTTCTTATTTATGAAAACTATTTATGAAAGTAATTAGATAGAATAGCTTCTACCTTCTCAACTGATAGTGAGAGAACGAAATCGGGATAAATACCGATACCTATTACGGGTAGAAAGATACAGATCGAAACAAATAGTTCTCGCGGTCCAGAATCCACAAAGTAGGAGTTTGTAACATTGAATAGTTTGTATCCATAGAACATCTGGCGTAACATAGATAATGAATAAATAGGAGTTAATATCATTCCAATTGCCATTACAAAAGTAATTAGTATTTTTGGCATTAAAAGGTATTTTGGGCTGGTAATTATTCCAAAAAAGACTACCAATTCTGCAACAAAACCACTCATTCCTGGCAGTGCAAGCGAAGCCATCGAGAAGCTACTTAACATGGTAAATATTTTTGGCATTGGGGTAGCTATTCCTCCCATTTCATCGAGATAAACAAGACGTATTCTATCGTAACTCGTTCCTGCCAAGAAAAAGAGTGCAGCACCAATAAATCCATGAGAAATGATTTGTAAAATGGCTCCATTGAGTCCCATATCAGTTATGGAAGCAATTCCGATAATTGTGAAACCCATATGAGATACGGAGGAATAGGCTATTCGCTTTTTTAAATTGCGTTGACCGGGAGAAGTTGAAGCTGCATAGATTATTTGAATCGTTCCGACTATCATCAACCAGGGAGAAAATATAGAATGAGCATGGGGTAATAATTCCATATTGATCCGAACCAATCCATATGCTCCCATTTTTAATAAAATTCCAGCTAGAAGCATACATGTACTGTAATGTGCTTCTCCATGGGTATCTGGTAACCATGTATGTAGGGGTATAATCGGTGATTTGACAGCATAAGCAATAAAGAAGCCAAAATAGAATATTATTTCCAATGCCGCGGGATACGATCGATTAGCTGATGTTTCAAAATTTAATGTTGGTTCATTGGAACCATATAAACCCATACCTGGAACTCCCATTAAGAGAAAAATGGAACCCCCCGCAGTGTACAAAATGAACTTTGTAGCTGAGTACAGACGTTTCTTACCTCCCCACATGGATAAAAGTAGGTAAACAGGAATTAATTCTAACTCCCACATGATGAAAAAAAGTAAAAGGTCTCGAGAAGAAAATGATCCTATTTGACCGCTGTACATTGCTAACATCAGGAAATGGAACAATCGCGAATCTCTAGTAACTGGCCAAGCCGCTAAAGTAGCTAAAGTAGTGATGAATCCCGTCAGTAAAATGGGTCCGATGGAAAGTCCATCGATCCCGAGTCTCCAGTGAAAATACAAAATATTTATCCATTTATAATCCTCCTCCAATTGGATTAATGGATCGTCCAATTGGAAATGATAACAGAATGCATAGGTCGTTAGAAGGAGTTCTAACAAGCAGATGCATATAGTATACCATCTCACCACCTTATTTCCTCTATGAGGGAGAAAGAAAATTGATGAACCCGCGGATATTGGAAAAACAACAATTATTGTTAACCAAGGAAAATAACTCGTGGTAAAGACAAGATAGACTTTGACCATAAAAACCCGCGCTCGAAATAATATATTTTCTCGAGTACGGGTTTTTGTCGGTAAAGAAGAATCAAATGGATTCAAGTAGAGTTTTACGGAACGTATCAATAAGCTAGACCCATGCTGCGAGTTGTCTCATGCCATAAATAAACCCGGACACTCAAGAAATCTGTTGGACAAGCGGATTCACATCTCTTACAACCTACACAGTCTTCTGTTCTTGGAGCAGGAGCAATTTGCTTAGCTTTACATCCGTCCCAAGGTATCATTTCCAATACATCTGTGGGGCAGGCTCGTACACATTGAGTACATCCTATACATGTATCATAAATCTTTACTGAATGTGACATTGTGTCTATCAATTTTTTGAACGTTATCAATTTTCGATCTGGTAAAATCGGTAGTAAATGAATCATATATTGTAGATACCAGATGAATCAGTAGTTTACCAGAATTGATTTTTTTTTAGAATCAATTTACCTCTGGATCTGTTTAGGAAAGAGGACCAAGATACTTTGATTTCTTACGTTTCAGCAAACATGGTCATACGAGTCATATATGCTAATTTTAATTGGTGAATATAATATTATATATATCTGTCTTTTTTTATATCATTATGACTATTTATTCAACAAGTTCGATTGATTGATACGAGTTGATTTTCTGTTACGATGGATCGACGAAACAATAGCTGGCCCAATAGCTGCTTCAGCGGCTGCAATAGCTATAACAAAGATCGAGAAAATGTCTCCTTTTAATTGTCGACTATCAAATAAATCAGAAAACGTTACGAGATTCATATTAACCGCATTCAGTATAAGCTCAAGACACATAAGTGCTCTAACCATATTTCGACTTGTGATCAATCCATAAATACCAATAGAAAATAAATAGGCACTCAAAATAAGTACATGCTCGAGCATCATTGACCAACTCCTCATCAATCTCGATTCATTTCAATATGAACAACAATTTCACTGATTGACTCGAATATAAAACAAGTACGGAACAAAGGAAGGTATTGGTAATGGATCGAACTAAAACAAAACCCTTTTTAATTTAATATATGAACAATAAATATATAAATTGAATTGAAGCAAAATGGATGTAATAACAATACAAGAAGACAGAACAAGGCCTTATTTATTTTTATTTTAAATTTATTTTAATTTTATTTTGGATTTCTAATTCATTTCTAATTCTAAGTATTTATTACTGACGAGCCATAGCAATTGCACCTATCAAGGCAACTAAAAGAATTATAGAAATGAGTTCAAATGGAAGATAAAAATCTGTTGATAAATGAATCCCAATTTGTTGAACATTACTTATCAGGTCCTGCTCTATAATCTGGTTTGATCCTGTAGTCCAAATAATCCCATACCATGACGTATCTGAAATAGTAGTAATTAGTGAAAAAAGAATACTTGTACAAACCAGTGAAGTGACCCCATCTCCAACGGTCCAAAGATAGAAATCATTGTAATATTCTGAACCATTCATGAACATCACAGCAAATATGATTAAGACATTTACAGCTCCCACGTAAATAAGGAGCTGTGCAGCAGCTACAAAATAGGAGTTAGATAGAATATGGAATAAGGATATACAAACAAGAACCAATCCCAATGAAAAGGCAGAAAAAATGGGATTGGTAAGTAATACCACTCCTAGACCCCCTAGTATAAGACCTGATCCCAAAAATACTAAAAGAATATCATGTATTGGCCCAGGTAAATCCATTATGTATAAAATAAGAGATAAAAAAAAGTTGAAATATTTCATGACCTTACTGACCCAGCCAGGAAAAAAGAGGTTACCTTGTTTTTTTCTTGTATATGATACGTTTCTAATTGAATCGTAATGGGGTCTGGATTGAGGTAGATACAGTTATTGGACTAATTCCACTTCTGTATCCGAAAGAGTAGTTCGGAGTTTGATATTCCGAAATCATCATGACTATATTCATATATTCTAAATCCAAATCAAGCCGCGATTCTCACCAATCAATAGTTATGATTTGTAGTTACTGACCAACCAAAATGAAAGAAGCTTCACTCCTTTAGATCAAAAATGAATCTTAGTCATTGGTAATCGTTATTGAATCAAGGGGTTTATCTGTGGTTATTTTAATTTGAGTCGAATTCATAATTGTTCGAATTGTGTAATCCCCAATTACTGACATTGGTAACCGACCCAAAGCAATTTGATTATAATTCAATTCGTGACGATCATAAGTGGAAAGTTCATATTCTTCAGTCATTGATAGACAGTTTGTTGGACAATACTCGACGCAGTTACCACAAAATATACAGATTCCAAAATCAATACTATAATTAAGCAACCGTTTCTTTCTAATATCTGTTTCCAATCTCCAATCAACAACGGGTAGATCTATGGGACATACACGAACACATACTTCACAAGCAATGCATTTATCAAATTCAAAGTGGATTCGACCACGGAAACGCTCTGATGTGATCGATTTTTCATAAGGATATTGAATAGTTATAGGTAAACGATTCGCGTGGGATAAGGTAATCATGAAACTTTGACCAATGTACCTTGCAGCTCGTACTGTTTGTTGACCATAATTCATGAACCCAGTCATCATAGGGAACATATCGTGGCTATCCATGAATAATTTGATATTTCTTTCTCTTGCTTAAGGGAGGTTATGAATCTAGAGTATCATATACTGTTACAGTGAAAGGAGTTGGGAAGAAGTTGTCAATAATAGATTACCCAGAGAAATGGGTAAAAGAAATTTCCATCCAAGATTTAATAGTTGGTCCATTCTCATCCTAGGTAAAGTCCATCTTGTTGTGATAGGAATGAACAGGAACAAATAAGCTTTAGCTAATGTAATAAGGATACCAATCGTTGTTCCAAATACTCCCCCCGTTTTATTTATTCCGAAAAGTTCAGGAATGAATATGTACGGAATAGAGAGATTCCACCCGCCCAAGTAAAGAACTGTTACAAATAATGAAGAAACTAGTAGATTTAGGTAAGAAGCAACGTAAAATAAACCAAATTTGATACCTGAATATTCGGTTTGATAACCCGCTACTAATTCTTCTTCTGCTTCTGGTAAATCAAAAGGTAATCTCTCACATTCTGCTAGGGAAGAAATTATAAAAACTATAAACCCTATGGGTTGACGCCACAGATTCCATCCCCAAAACCCATATTTTGACTGTGCCTCAACTATATCAATTGTACTTGAACTGTTAGATAATCATAGTCGATGATAACATCACTGTTCCCATCGCTATTTCAGAACCGTACATGAGACCTCAGCTTCATACGGCTCCTCGATGGCCACAAATAAATCTAAGGACTGATTCAGTATTACCTCGGCATTTTTTGAGAGTGAATAGAGTAAAGATGCATCAGGGAGTCCCTAATTAGACCAATGGAATTCTGTCTGCTATAATAACAAATTCAAAGTGCTTCCGAATTGCTCTCATAATTTATTTTATAATTAATATTACAATTTATCTTTGTTCAGTAATAGCTTAATCTTTCAATAAAATACTCGTTGTATCAATAGATATTTCTACCCATATCTTTCGATTACGAAAAAGAATTAGACACTCTACATTAGTTCATTTCATGAATCATGATAAGAAGCCTATCTGTATTAATACGGATGGGATGGAGGAAAGAAAGAATAAAGAAAGATCTATTACTATTTATTTTTCCTATTGCATTCCATTTCTTTCGTTCCTGTTCTTCTTTCGCAGAAGAGGGGATTCTCAAAAAAAAAATAAAGGATTACTTCGTTCCCGATAGTCATTTCTTTAATCAGTGGATAGGAGCATACTCTGGATCGGAATCATGGGGAAGTACTGCTTGATCATTTCTACCAACTTAAAGCCCTCATTATGATTCCTTTTATGCAAAAATATCCCTTTGGTTTTTGATACCTTACATTATTTCCATGACGAATCCTTTGTGTACCTTGGTGTTCCTAACCGTCCACTCATTTTTGATTGATTCCCGATATGATAATGCATACAATAACAATTGTAGAAACTCCATACAGTTGATCTTTTGCACCCGCTTCAAGTCATGATGACTAATCAACCAATCTTGGGGTAAACAGTTTCCACCGCTTATCTTTACTTACACTTTCCTCTCGTACATAGGGAATGAGAATCAATCTTCTTACTGCGAATTCATAAGCTGTTTTGTTTCACTCATATAACCATCTCGTTTAGTTCATCAACCTAAATGGTGAATAAAAAAATCAAGATATCTATTCAATACATTCAACCTCTTTCCTAGAAATAAAGGAAAGAAATAAAAGTTAATGTTGCAACGAATCACACGTAGAGATATTGATAACACACATGGAGTTAATGGTATTTCATAACTAATAGATTGAGCAGCAGCTCGTAGACCACCTGAAATATTTATTATTCGATCCATATCCTGACATAAGAAGTCCAATAGGAGCAATACTGGAAATGGCGATCCACAAAAAAACACCTATACCGAGATCGGCTAGAACAAGGCGATAGCCAAAAGGAATTACTGAATAACTTAGTAGAATTGATATGACCGCTATGGATGGCCCGATACTGAATAAACGAATATCTCCTCTAGATGGGAGAAGATCCTCTTTGAAAAGCAGTTTTGTCCCATCCGCTAGAGCTTGAAGAATTCCCAAGGGACCAGCATATTCAGGCCCAATACGTTGTTGTATCCCTGCGGATATTTCTCTTTCTAACCACACAATCACGAGTACCCCTATTGTGATCCCCGATACGGGAGTAAAAATAGGGACAAGCGTCCCTATAAGGCCATAGCCTTCTTTTAAAGATTCCGATCTGGAAAAAGAATTGATAGCTTGTACTTCTGTCGTATCAATTATCATTTCAACGATCAACTTCTCCCATAATGATATCTATACTACCTAGTATCGTCATGATATCAGCCAATTTCATTCTTTTAACTAGCTGAGGAATAATTTGCAAATTTATGAAACCCGGTGGACGAATTTTCCATCTCCAGGGAAAAACACTATTATCTCCTATCAGAAAAATTCCTAATTCTCCTTTTGGGGCTTCTACTCTCACATAAAGTTCTTGTTTTAACAATTCAAAGGTGGGAGAAGGTTTTTTACTAATGAATCGGTATTCAAAATCGTTCCATTCAGAATCCTTTGCTCTATCAAAGCGTCGTACTTCTAAATTCTCATAGGGTCCCCCCGGAATTCCTTCCAGAGCCTGTTGAAGAATTTTTATAGATTCCGTCATTTCACTGATTCGTACTAAATAACGAGCTAATGAGTCTCCTTCTTTTTGCCATTGGACTTCCCAATCGAATTCATCGTAACACTCATAATGATCAACTTTACGAAGATCCCATTGGATTCCGGAAGCTCGTAGCATTGGTCCCGATAAACCCCAATTTATTGCTTCCTCTCCACCAATAATGCCCACATCCTTCAACTCGTTCCAAAAAAATAGGATTCCGCGTAATAAGCTTTTGATATTCAACAACTCCTGTTAAAGAATAATCGCAGAAATCCAAACATTTATCTATCCATCCGTGAGGTAGATCAGCAGCTACTCCTCCGATACGGAAATAATTATGCATCATTCGCATACCTGTGGCAGCTTCGAATAGATCATATAGCAATTCTCTCTCTCGGAAAATATAGAAGAAAGGAGTCTGTGCACCGATATCTGCCATAAAAGGCCCAAGCCATAACAAATGAGAAGCTATACGACTTAGCTCCAGCATAATAACTCTGATATAACTGGCTCTTTTAGGTACTTGAATATTTCCCAATTGTTCGGGGGCATTTACCGTTATTGCCTCTGTGAACATAGTAGCTAAATAATCCCAACGTGTTACATACGGCAGATATTGTATAATTGTTCGGTTTTCCGCAATTTTTTCCATTCCTCTGTGTAAATAACCCAATATAGGTTCACAGTCAATAACATCTTCACCATCTAGAGTAACAATGAGTCGAAGAACACCATGCATTGATGGGTGGTGAGGGCCCATATTGACTATCATGAGGTCTTTTTTTGTAGCCGGTACAGTCATATGCTTTCTTCCCCGATTCATTATTCCATGAATTGTTGAAAACGAAACAAAGTTCATCAAAATTCAAGATCTAATAAACCAAAAAATTCAAATGAATCCTCAAATTAACGATTTTTTGGCTCCCGAATATCCAACTGACCAATTAATTCCTTATAACGTACTCTATTTTTTTTTGACAAATAAGCCAGCAGCCGTTGACGTTTTCCCAGAATTTTTCGCAGACCTCTCTGAGATAAATAGTCTTTTCTGTGAAATTCAAAATGTGCAGTAAGTCTCCGTATCTTATTGGTGAAATTGAATACTTGAAATTCAACAGACCCTTTGTTTTTTTCTTTTTCTTCTTGCGGAATAACCGAGATAAATAAATTTTTTACCATAAAAAAGAATAATTCTTCTCTCTTTTTTTTTTTCTTTCGTTCCCACAAATATGGATTTTACCGATCAGGAATAATAATAAAATGATAATGCCAGTCATTTCGATCTGGTACACACAATAATCTGGATTTATTCATATAATAACTTTTTCTATTTAAATTGAATTAATAAATCCAATTTAATTTGTAATTTGATTCGGATACAATACATAGAAAGGGATGGTACATTTCTGGACCCACGAAAGAGAATGATTTGGGTTTAAGAAGATTCTGTTGATTCATTCCTAGGTCCAATTGATACGTCATTGAATCAGTATCATGTGTCAGAATGTAATGTAACACAACGTGTGTGTACACCTGTCTGTCTTCATATATCGGCTATGATACATGATGTATATAAAATGTACCATTAACTAATTCTGAATCGTGGATACATATATATTCTTGACATACTGAAACGACTGCCATTATTCGTATCAAACCAATAGCGATTCATACAAGCTAAATCTTCTAATCGATAATTGGGCCAAAGAAATAATTTGAATTGAATGAATTTATTTGTATCTGTATCAAGACACTTGTCCTCATCCAAAAATTGCCCAGAGTTCTTTACGTTATTCTCATTGAAAAATACTGGATTTATATCCACAATATTCTCATTACTGAAATTGAAACACATTAAAATTCTCAATTTTCTACGACGTCTAGGAGATAGAATATTTTCAGGAACAAGAAAATCATAATGATTTTCATCTCCATTCATAAGCATCTTTCCATGTTGTGCAATAGATCCATTGAAAGAATTCTCATCAACATATTTTTTTTCTCGACGTTCTCGATTAGTTTGGTGTTTACTCTTATGGACCAATGAAATGCCTATGGTTTGATACATAATAAATTGTCCATCCCGTTTTATAGACAGGCGGGCTGGTTCAATAATAAATATTCCCCTTTTTATCAATTCCGTAAGAGTGAGATCCTTCTGAATCAACATTACGTCCAGGCGCATTTCTCCTCTTTGAATAGAGGATATAGCAATTTCCCTTGGATTTATCAGTCTAAGCAGGAGGCAATATACCTTGATATTATTGATCATTCTTTGATTCAAAGAATCGTCCCATCTCAATTGAAAAAGCAAATATCTTTTTAGGAAGAACTCTAGTTCTGCTTCTCTGTTGCTCTTGTATTTTCTTTTCTTTCTCCTTTTTTTAATGTCTGATTCCGCGTAATCCTTTTCAACATATTTTTTTTTTTTTTGTGCATCTGATTCAAGATTCTCTTGGTTTCGTGCATCTGATCTAATATCCCCTTGGCCCGGCTGTTCTTCTTCTTTTTCTTTATTTCGGTTCTCTAATTCAAGATATTCTTTTTGATTAGATGATATACGAAGATCTTTTTTTTGATTTTCACTAATGTTTTTATTTTCACTAATGTTTTTATTTCCATGAAAATTTAAAAGAAGTAATTTGATTGGTATGATCCATGGTTTCATTTTATATGTATCATAAAGTCGCACAAATTCTGGGAAGAACCAAGATTCCAGATTCGATATGGGACGATATCGCATTTCTTCATTCATTCCCATCCAATCAAAAAAGTTTTTTTTTTGATTGGGTGGGTTGATTTCTTGATGAATCGTGAAATAAAAAAGATCTTTTTTATCAATTATTTCATAATCATTAATCCCATTCTTAGTATTTTTATTAATATTGGTCCCAGTATCCATATCGGTCCAGGTATCAATATCGATATTTTTTCTAAGACAAAAATGCAGAATTCTCCACTCAAAATATTTTCTATCCGGATTTTTACCCGTATCCATAATAGACTCTTCTTCTAGATAATCACTAATAGCTATATCCCCCAGTACATAACATGATTCGGGTTTAGGTGTGTTGTCATTATAGGGAATCTCTCGGCCCCCATTTACTTTTAACGGGGATACATAAATATATGAGCTCTTCCTATCCTCATAATTAATATATTTACACGATAAAAGATCATATCTGTAGTGTTTTTTAAATTTTTCTTTTTGACTCGGCAATGAATTCACCGCGCAATCATTTTCTTTCTCGTAATAAATGAATTGGTCTTTTTCTTTTTCATATGAATCCCATTTTTTGGAATCTTTATTTTCAATCGTACGACGATGATTGACTCTAGTTCGCCATTTTTTCGATACTAATCTAGACCATCTATTCTGAGATAAATTGTATTGATAATGACGCTTTAACCAGTTTTTCCATTCATTCATTCTGGAATTCGAAAATTTCTTATGTCTTGGTTTGAAATCAAAAATTCCTCGTGTACCCAAATAGTCCTTTATTCTATGCTTAATAAAAGGAGATGCGCCATGATATTGAAGTACAGATATCAAGTGATACTTGTTAATAACTTCTTGGTTTTGTGATAATTTGTAAAATACATATGCTTGGGACAAGAAAGATAAGTTACAATAAATCTGTGAATTATTATTTCGAATATTCGAAATAGAAAGTGACTTTTGGATAGTCAAAATAAACTGAGTTGTATTTTGATTTGTTTCATCAATTCCTTCTTTATTTGTTTCATTATTGTAAATATATTTATCGATAAGATTTTTTGTTGATTCAAGGAAAAGTTGTGTATTAATCCTGGGAATGTTAATGGCACATAGAAAGATATCTATGTATATTCTTTCAATGAAATATTTTATAAAATATTGCGATTTACGTATTAATCGGGCACTTCTTTTTTTTGATCTCTGCCAAATATGTTTCTGTGATTCCGATCTTTCATCATCAAAACTTGTCTTGTTAGGACTAATATTTATATCTGTATCTGTAGTTAGAAATATTTTTTTCTTGTCTTTTTTTATTTTTTCTATTTGATTTTTGATTTTGGTTGTACTATCAGTCAGATCTTTCATTTTTTTTTCTGTCAGTGAATAATTTGTCCAATCCATGGATCTAATTTGAATAGTCGAGTCGTGAGTAATCTTATTACTGATTATGAAATCTTTTCCAGTTTCACTCGGTTGATAGCCTTTCCTCAACCCAAATAATAAAATTGAGTTCACTTTTGTAAGCTCTTTCATTATTCTTTTTATAAATAGAACTATTTTGATAACCCATCTTATTTTTTCTTTTGAGACCTTTAGACAACATTTTGTTCTTTCTTTTAAAATTCTGAAAACTCGAAAATATTTTTTTTGAACTTTTCTCGTTTTTTTTTCGAGTTCTTTAAAAATGGGTTCAAAAAAAGAAGGTTCTTTTCGTGGAGAACCAAAAGGTAATTCAGTTTCCATTCCCCAGACCGTTAAAAAACAAAAATTTTCTATTTTTCCTTTGTTTTTCATTGGATCTCTATGATGAAATTGTAGTTTAGATCCCCGCCAAGGTTTCAGACAGAAAGGAAATAAGATCTTTATCTGAATCCCATCTGTTAACCAGTTTTTCGGAAATTCTGTTTCTGATAATTGAACACCATTATAGGTGCATTTAACATGCATTTCTTTATTCCACTCCTTCAAATCCTCGTACCACTCGGGAAATTGAAATAATAACATACGGCCAAGATTTTTAGCTATTATCAATGAAGGCAATATGATGTATTTTCTAAGAATCGATTGGGTTACTAACATAGAACCTCTTATTGCTTGAGCAAATATAATAGTATCCCAAGTTTCTGATATTGCTATCCGTTCATTCTCCTCTTTTTGCTCTTTCTTTTTTTTCTCTTTTTCTTTTGCCTCTTCCTCCTCAGAATCTGAGGTTTTGAGTTGCGGATCCTTTCCTATCCAATTCCTAAAAAGTGGATTAATCATTCCAGAGATATCAAAAGAGAAAAAAAATGTTTTGTCTATTCTGTCCAAAAAAAGCGGGGAATGCACATTTGTTTGAAACATTTCCCAAGTCACTGTTTTACGTCTTTGAGCGCGCATGGATCCTTTGATTAGATCCCGACGAAAATCCGATTGTTGTGAGTAACGTATCAAAGCCACTTCTTCCGCTTGATCACTATCATTATTAGTATTAGTACTAGTATGAGTATTGATATTCTGATCGTTATCAGTATAAATTACCACACGTTTGGCTTTTCTTGAACGAATACCAGGATCCTCCGTCGATCCTTCCTCATTTTCCGCCTCTTGTTCTTTCAAATCGTCGGTCAATTTATATGACCATCGAGGAACCTTTTTACCGATTTCCTTTATTCCAATGGATTTATTTCTAATAGTTTGATCGTTTGGATCAGTTTTAACTGCATCGAATAGAAATTTCAAACGTTTCATTTTATTTTCTGAGTCAAGTCTTCTTTGTTCGTCCAATAAAGTAAGTCCTTTCAAATTCAAACTAGGTCTTGATTCTTCAGCTAATTCACTGATTGAGTTCAAGGAATGATCAATGTCTGGCGATACTAATTCTTCATTAAATGCATCCATTTTATCTTCAAATTCTTGGTAATCAGAAAGATTGGGGAGGATACCATGAATCCTATTTATCCAAACCATTCCTATGGAATCCTCTGTCGAAATGATTGAATCATCCACGATTGGACGTGAATATCCTTTTTTTATTGTTCCACGATATGGTCCATTTAAAAAAGGATCATACACTCTAGGCAAGCATTCTTGTTCATTCTCATCATTGCACAATCTTATCCTTTTTTCGAGTACATCTAGAGCAAGAGATCCCTTGTCTAGAGC
>NW_027519496.1:22500-30000 GCF_043159265.1 Tasmannia lanceolata
AGAAATATTGAATGAATAGATCGTATATGAGATTTTGCTATTTCTTTTTCTTCTAGGGAAGATACTAATCGTAGTGAGAATGGAATTTCCACAATGACTGCAAAAACCTCTGACATCATTTGAGAATCAAAATATTTGTTGTTCCCAACAAATAGATTTTGTTTAGAATCTTTAACCGAAAGAATCAAATGATTCTGTTGATGCATTCGAGTAATTAAACGTTTCACAATTAGTGAACTGAATTTATTGTCATAACCGAAAATTTCCATGGGTTTGTAAAGAATCGATCCATTTAAACCATGATCATGAGCAAGTGCATAGATATACTCCTGAAAGAGAAGCGGATATAGGAAGCATTGTTGTCGAGATCCGTCTATTTCTAAATATCCTTGTAATTCCTCCATTTGAAATGATACTTGAATCAAAAGCATAGAGATTTCTTGGGTTATCAAATAATACATAGTGCGATACGGTCAAAACAAGGTATCAAGGTATATAGTAATAAAAGAATCGATTAAGAAAAGAATGGATACCCCGGAGACAAGGAAGCCAATCAACAGATCCTCCATTTTTCCATCTAATTTTTTGTTTCGTTATAGTTACAAGAGATGACTGGAAATCCTTTATTTTTGCAAGCCGATCGCTCTTTTGACTTTGGAAAAATTCTCTTTATCAGTATACCGTTCTTCTACACATTCGTTTCCACTCCATAATCGAGAAAGAAAAGAATATTTAATAGTTAGGATTCATTAAAAAAAGGAATCGATAATCTACTCACAGGAGAACCCTTTCCCCCATCAGGCACTAATCTATTTTTAACATCTAATTAGATCGGGTAATCATTCGAATTAAGAACAAAAGCTCGTTACTTTTGGTTTCCCTATAATTGGAGCGATAGAGCCCTATCCATTTATTCACTCGATCCAATGGTGAATTGGTTTGGTCCCGTTCCAAGAATCAAAACAAGATTTTGTACCGATTCGGTAAGGATAAAGTATTATCAACAAAATTCTCCATTGATACGACATGCTATTTTTTCCATTCATTCCCTTTCAGGATCAGTCGTGGTCTTACAAACTATACCAATGGTATGGACGAATCCCTTGCTTCATCCAAATGTGTAAAAGATCATAGCCGCACTTAAAAGCCGAGTACTCTACCGTTGAGTTAGCAACCCGGAAAAATATGGTGTGTAGATACGATCGGAATAAAAATAAAACTCAAACCAAGAGATTGGGATTGGATTGCTCGACCCCGTCAAAACATTGAACTAGTAACAAACAAATCTAAAAGAAAATTTGATGATCAATTATGAACATCAAAATGAACAGATTAGATGAAAATACAACGAATTCCCGGATCAATATAGATGGATGCCAAAATTTATGGATCATCCATATTTTTATCAATATTTTTTTTTTTCATTTTTCATTAAGAAGATACTTCTTGTGTCGCAGCGAATCTGGCGAACTCACCATTTGAGTGAAATTGAAATAAAGTAAAGAAATAAAGAAACAAACTTATGAGGCTGGGATAAATGGATCTATTTATCCACGATCAAATTATATTTGATCGATACAACATTGTCAATATGAATTGAATGTTGGTTGAGAAAACAAATTCAATTAAAGAAAATAAGTACTTGTGTTGGATTGACACTACACAGATCAGAAATGAAGTGTGGATGGGGGAATAAATAAGAAAAAAAAAAAAGTAGGAAAAAAATCTCTAGTTTATTCAATAGAGGTACAATAAACAAGATTGACCCCTTGTTTGTTGGTGGAGTCCCAACGAAAACAATCCGATTGATGGTAATCCCATACCATCATTTTCTAGATCCGATTATTTCATCTATTCACTCGAGATTTTTTTTTCTATCTGTCTCATATCAATAAAAAAAGATTTTTTTTCGTTATCGTTATCTGATATGGGATTATAGAGGAGCAATAGTGAATAGGTATGAATAGAGTAAGAAAAATCGGAGTGGTGGAGAAAGAATTACACAAAGCTCGATAAGATACTGGGCACCCCCCTTTTTTGTTTATTTCATTTATTTCATTTCGTTTGATTAATTCGAAGTTCCTTAAAGACCTCTGCCTTCTTTGAAATATCATGAACAGTTCCTGTAGGTTGAGCGCCTTTTTCAAGGAAATATAGAATAGCAGGAACGTTTGAATAAGTTTGATTCTTTATCGGATCGTAAAAACCCACTTTACGAAGATCTCTTCCTTCTCTTTGGGATCGAACATCAATCGCAATGATTCGATAGATGACTCATTGGGATAGATATAGATGAACAATGCCCCCCCTAGAAACGTATAGGAGGTTTTCTCCTCATACGGCTCGAGAAAGAATGATTCGAGTTTGAATTTATGCTATGCATATCATATAGTGACAAATGTATCCATAAAATCATCAATTAGACTATAAGTTGAGTCGTTTTTTTTGTTCTTCCTTCCTTTCCTTTCCTGAAAAAAAAAAAGAAATATCATTCGTACTCATAACTCAAGTTGGGCAATTCTCAAAGAGCTTAAAGGGAAATCCTTGGACATTTGTTGAGCCGTCTCTAACCTCTTTTATTTGTCCCGCCTAGAATCTCTTTTTCTTCCTCATTCTGATCTAGTTCCAGTTGTTGAGACAATTGAAAATGGTGTTTCCTTGTTCCGGTATCCTTTATCTTTGCTTTGAATCATTGGGTTTAGACATTACTTCGGTGATCCTTAATCGTTTCAAAATGGTCGCAACATACCTTTTGTTATTTCTTTCTATTGAAAGAATCATACGAACGATTGATTCCCCTGTAATACACTTTTGATCAAAATAGTTTTACCAATTCCGGCAAATTTTACTTTGTTTTTTTTTATTCGAAACTTGTTGGAATTTGAACCTTTGGATTTCTATATCGAAGATATACTTACGAAGTTGTTCCAACTTATTGATTGGCACTAACCCTAGATCCTTCCCCTTGATAAATGAATCAATACTTTATACTCGAGCTACATCATGTACTATTTACAACCCCCAATTTTGGGGGGTCCTAGTAGAACAGAACAAACTATGTCGAGCCAAGAGCATCTTCATTGATATATAAAATGGTGGATGCAAGAATCCACAGCCGATCATGTCTTTCAAGTCGCACGTTGCTTTCTACCACATCGTTTCAAACGAAGTTTTACCATAACATTCCTCTAATTTTGAACCGGTATGGAATTGATTCAATATGGAATCCGGAATAGTCATTGGCTCAATCGGTACGCTCAATCGGTACACAGCAGTCCATACTTTTATATTTATATATATATAAATTATATATATAAATAGATATTTATATCTATATTTTGATTTTGATATATATTTTGATATCTATATTATAGATATTTTGATATATATATGGATGGATAGGTATTCATCTAGAGAAGGCCCCACAAGCAAAGACAAAGATTCAATCTTACCCCATATTCGACCGTATGAATGAAACACATTTCTAAAAAAGACGAATAAACGAATTACTTAACACTTCTTTACATCTACATCTTCAACAGATTGTTCGGGACAATCAATCATGAAGGATCCAACTCTTTCTCGAACAACTAAATTAAAGAAAGGTCTTTAATTAGATTCTCAATACTCAATACCGGAACAAAATAAGTCATTAGCCAAATAAGCTATTCCAATGACTCGGAAAAGTCGCAAATGAATCGATTATAGACTAGGTTCATCAATCTCGCGCTTCTTCAAGTATCTAAGGATTGATAAAGGAATCATGAAAAAAGGTTTCAAGAATTTCCTACTTCGACATCATAATTTCCTACTTCGACATCATTATCATTAATGGAAATAAGTTTTCCTGTAATGACTAAATTTGATCATCATAAGACATAAGAGAAATCCATGTTCCTTTTCCAATTGAATCATTAATGATTTAAAGCAGGTAGATGGATCGAGAAACAAATTCAATTTATTTGTTTTCATGGGGATGGGATGGATGGAAAAAAGCTCTCATGTAAGATAAGATTAAGGTTGTTATTCTTCCATCTGATTGATAAAACCAGAACCGTAGGAGTATGATCTTTCCGTATCCATCAGATACACAGAACAATTGTCAACGGGAGTAATCATAGATATTTAAGGTAAGGTATCAAAGATCTTTTTCACCGCAGCCGAAATACCGGTATCACTGAAATAGAACAAACAATAACAATACATGTAGGCATGGTTCATTTTATACAGATTTTGCTTTACTTTAGGTTTAGTAACCCTTCCATAAATTCTATCAAGTCAAAAGTAAAGTGAATGGAATATATGAATCTTCCTCCCAATCACTACATTGACTTCCAATTATTTATTGTAGCCAGATGCAAAAAAAAAAAAAGCAATTAGGCTCAAAGAAAAAAAATCTGTTCCATATTGCACTTTATTGTTTATTAATGAGATCCGGACGACACAGATATTGAAAAATTGATACCTTCCATTGCCGATTAACTCGAATTCTATGGGGATCATGAATCATACCCCAAGACAATCAAATAATAAAAGATCCTCTTGCGGTATGTTATATTATCTTGTATAGGTACAAAGCAAAATGGGTCCAGATCAATTCGTTGTTCTTAATTTTGATTTTACCCCACCCACACCCAGTCTTAAGAACTTTAATCCCAGTGATGTAATTAGTCCCAAGAACTCCCTCCTGTTTAGGATTCAGGATCCACATAGAATTAGTCATTTTGACTAACATGTTTAGTTTCGAAAAAATAGAGATCTTATCTTTCGCATTTCAACTTAGAATGCATCATGTGAGAATCAAAATATAATAGATGGGCATAAAGTTTCTATAAGTGACTAACTTACCCCAATATGAATATGAGTAGAGCGGGACGGGCATACACTGAACGGCCCATCCCATTTTTTTTTTAATTCAACTTTGATCTATGTTCCCATCCTACCTAATATCAAAAAGGTAAAAGATGTTTATTTCCATCCGCAATTTATACTCGATTCTTTTTCTTACAATTGGAAATCGAAAGGAATCTATGATTCATAGAAGAATCATTAGAACTCAGAAAGAAAAATTGGATCATATTGTATCCAACCTTATACCTTATACTCTTAAACAGAAGATTGTTAAAGAGAACAATCTTTGTTTTGATAGAAGCGGTCTGGGACGGAAGGATTCGAACCTCCGAGTAACGGGACCAAAACCCGCTGCCTTACCACTTGGCCACGCCCCATTTAGATTTCAATTCGACACTAATAAACACTAATATTGTTATTGGTTATTCGTCAATTCCAGCCCAAATATCTATGGAATAGGTTGTTGCTAGGATTCTATACGTGTAAATGTAGAATGAAAATGAATTCATTGATCATTCCATATAAGTCAATTAAGATATTGTATGAAAGTATGATTCCTTCTATTCTCATTTGAGAATTGAAGGATTTTTGATTGGGGGAAGTTCAAAGAAAAAGAAAGAAGGATTTTTTGTCTTCTCTTCTTTCTTAATTTTTCCCTTATATCAATAACTCAATAAAAATGAAATTATCTCCAAGAACGAAATATTTCTTATGCTTAATATCTTTAGTTTGATCTGTATCTGTCTTAATTCTGCCCTTCATTCGAGTAGCTTTTTCTTCGCCAAATTGCCCGAAGCTTATGCTTTTTTCAATCCAATCGTAGATTTTATGCCAGTCATACCTGTGCTCTTTTTTCTCTTAGCCCTTGTTTGGCAAGCTGCTGTAAGTTTTCGATGAGATCTTTAATACTGTCCTAGAAACATTCATATTCATGATTTATTCGATAAAATAAATTCAACTCTAACATAACAATTGATAAGATCAGATAAGTCTTACATTATGAACCCTCGATTCAAAGATTGAAATTCTTTTGCTTTTTGATAGCCGCGATGAATCTGGATCACCTAATTTCCGCATTATGCCCTTCCAGTTCCAGGGGTCAAAGACCCCATTATGGTACCCCATAATACCTAATTGGGGTATGACAAGATAATTTTGGTAACAAAGGAATTCCTGCAAATTCCTTTCTTTTCTAGAAACCACTTTTTCATTTCTTTTCTTGGTGTCAAGGATATGTGGTACAAAAATAGAGAATCTATTCCCTTATTTCCTTTGCAAAAAACAAAAAAAAAATGATCTTGGAGATTGTGCAATGCTTACTCTCAAACTCTTCGTTTACACAGTAGTGATATTCTTTGTTTCTCTCTTCATCTTCGGATTCCTATCTAATGATCCAGGACGTAATCCTGGACGTGAGGAATAAAAAAATCAGAGATTTTTCATTATTTCCTTGCTTGATTTCTGCATTTTCCTATGCTTTTCTCTATTCCAGACATTTAACTATGATAAAGGACTTGATATTTTTTCGAATTCGAAAGATAAATCTCAAGTGATCCGAGGGAACGGAGAAAGAGGGATTCGAACCCTCGGTACGAACAGCTCGTACAACGGATTAGCAATCCGTCGCTTTAGTCCACTCAGCCATCTCTCCCAATTACAAAAAGATAATTCATATGCGACGCCTGAAGTAAATATTGATCAAAGTCTTTCTTTATCTTTATTTATTTATTTTATACATTTATTTATACTTACTATATTATACTTACTATATATATACGAATTATCTTTATTTATTTATTTTATACATTTATTTATACTTACTATATTATACTTACTATATATATACGAATTTTATCCGCAATTCAATTTGGATAACGATTCGAAACAGATATCTCCAATAGAAAGAGTACGTCTTTGATTTCGTCCGAAGGGTTCTTTTATTCCCCCGGCCTGGCCAGTACAGTACCTAGCCAGGCCGTTCCTTCTTTTGTTCCAATGAATCATGGATCAAATTATTTTTCTGATTTGAAAACCAAATTGTTATTGAAGCAGCAACAAGAGCAAGAAGGACTATTTCCATTCCTATGATAGGAGTTTCATTTCTTATTATTTTTTCTTTTTCCTTTTCTCGATTTCCCTACTGGAATAAAAAAACATACATATTCTATTTCTATTAGAACTCATTTATTTCTTCAAGGGACAAGCTTTGTTTGAACATTTGAGTCCACAAACACAAACAAAATGAATACTATGATTTTTTACTAGATCTAATTGACCCCAATTCAGAAGATCGGACAGGTGAATGAATAGGGAAGAAAGGAATAGCTTCGAAAAAAGATAAGACTCAAATTAAAACTCTCCTTCTTTATTTTTATTTTTTTGAGAAAATCGTTTCTTTGCTTGAAAGACTCGAGGAAGAAGTTGAAAAAAAAAAATGGAGCTATGGATTCTTGCGCAACTTAACTCAATCTTATGTTCCGACTTAAATGGATCTTTCAGGCCGGGACTGTCAGTAATAACTCCACCAGCAAAAGAAAAGATATAACTTGTTATTTAAATGAGCCCCCATTCTCTTCTCCTATTTCATCAAGCCTTCCCCCTGGAACACATCAGCACTCCAATTTTCATGATTCTGATACTATCTTGATT
>NW_027519497.1:10000-21464 GCF_043159265.1 Tasmannia lanceolata
AGACCATAGATATTGATAGATGGAACTGCCATCTATTTGTTGAACAGACAGATCGGCCGAAAAAACCATAACTATACTTAGCAATGAAACACTGGGAAAAGCCCACATACGACGAAGATTTTTTGTTGCGGTCGGAACAAGCAGAAGTCCCAATCCTATTGACATAGTAACTGGAAGTGGAACGAAAGGTATGATCCATGCATATTGATATATGGGTTGCATAATCAAATCAAACTTTTTTTTTTTATTCTTATTAATTTTTCCGATTCACCAGCTCTTATCTTTTTTGTAAAGAGCAATAATCAAATAAATAAAAAAATCAAGATATAAAAACTCAAATATTATTTTGAATTCTTCATTATTCTGATTCTTTCCCAGATATTTGAAAAATTCAAATCAAGAAGTTACAATTGTTCAAATAACCAAGTTACTGCTTAAAAATGACTACCTAGTGATTAACTAAGATATTTATTGAGATACAGAATATGAGATTTTCAATCATTCCACTATTACGGTGATTTATATCCATATAGTAATAAGGAAAAAGAATTACACCAAAATAGTACTTGATTCTGATATGAATTATAGGATCCACCAATAACTCGACCTAATAAAATAACACCTAGTTATTTTAGTTAGTTTATTTGGAGTCATTGACTAATTCATTCTGGAACTGATTGATTGGCTTCTAGTCAAATAAAACAAACATATTTTATGGAAAATCCTACGATACTCGTCATTTCGCATAGAGCTGAAATAATAAATTACTAAAATGACCTTTATCAAGTAATGTATCGTTTAAGAGATTAACTACATGATCTCATTTGAATTTAAATTATGGGTACTCCATTCTCGAGTTTGATCAATTAATCGAAAAAATTTTATATTATTGTTTTCTTAAATTAGGTAAGGGTAAAATGTATGGGTTCTTAAGTTTTTTGATTTGATTTATTAAATGTAACATGACGATATATAAATAGACTGAGATATAAATTGGAACCCTTTTTTTTTTTTCATCCCTAGTTATACTATATGTGATGCGCACATATCTGTATTTTTTATGTTATGAAGGAAGTATCCACTATGGAATAGATATAGATAATGGATAGAAAGAACGATTTATTTTGAACAATACAATACATGTCTTTCACATCCAACTATAAAAATGAGAAACCTCTTTCTTTTAAAATGGCAGTTCCAAAGAAACGTACTTCTATGTCAAAAAAGCGTATTCGCAAAAATATTTGGAAGAGAAAGGGATATTGGGCCGCGATAAAAGCTTTATCCTTAGCTAAATCTATTTCTACCGGGCATTCAAAAAGTTTTTTTGTGCAACAAACAAGTAATAAAGCCGCGGAATAATCTGAATGAATCGACATGACTCGATGAATTGGATGATTTAGAAGATGAATAATTTACATTTTACATTAACGAATTTTGGAACTCATCAATATGAGATAGAACTGGATGTTGTGGTATGTAGAATAATAATTCGCCTGTCTAATTGAGTTCTAAAAACGATTGATTTCCGTTTTGTTTTGTTTGAAAAAAAAAAAAAGAAGTCATTAGATAGAAGATAAAGGTTTCACTTTTCATTCCTTATAGTATTCTAGAATGGTATTCTATTAGATTTTTATAATTTGCGAGATGGGGATTGTAACTTTCCCCATCAATTCGCTTTCACAATAACAAAAATCTCATTTTTATGTCGGATCCATGAAATGAGATAAATGAGAAATGAATCATAAAAAAAAAATGAGATAGAAAAAAAAGGACAATTTTTAGTTGTATACCTCGACTGAGGACATAACCCTCTAGTTCCAACTGGTCCAGGGGGACTTATACTCCGTGAAAATGATTGTTAAAACTGACACCATACCACTATACTAAGTTAAGTATTATTGAACGTTCAAATATTTATTTGAACGAGTTTTTTGATTCATCGATTCTAATCTTTCCTAAGATCGATTGGATTGAATCCATCAATCTCGACGATTGAACATAGTATGGGCTATTATTATTTCGATCAAGCCGCCATGGTGAAATCGGTAGACACGCTGCTCTTAGGAAGCAGTGCTAGAGCATCTCGGTTCGAATCCGAGTGGCGGCATCCCCTAAAAGGGGCAAGATAAATCCTATCTTATAAGGAATTCAATTCCTTTCCTTATTTCCATTCCATAATTGAGGAACACACACCCCCCCTTTTTTTTTTTACAAAATAATTTTTTATGATATTTGCGACTTTAGAACATATATTAACTCACATATCTTTTTCGATCATTTCAATTGTTATTACGATTCATTTGATGGATTTATTAGTCCATCAAATCGTAGGAATATGTGATTCATCAGAAAAAGGCATTATAGCTACTTTTTTCTGTATAACAGGATTATTAATAACTCGTTGGATTTATTTGAGACATTTCCCGTTAAGTGATTTATATGAATCATTAATGTTCCTTTCATGGAGTTTCTCCATTATTCATATGGTTCCTAAAGTGGGGAACCATAAAAATAATTTAAGCGCAATAACTGGGCCAAGTGCTATTTTTACCCAAGGCTTTGCCACTTCAGGTCTTTTAACTGAAATGCATCAATCCGCAATATTAGTACCCGCCCTACAATCCCAGTGGTTAATGATGCACGTAAGTATGATGTTATTGAGCTATGCAGCTCTTTTATGTGGAGCGTTATTATCAGTAGCTTTTCTAGTCATCACATTTCGAAAAAACACAGATATTGTTGTTAAAACCAATCATTTATTAATTGGGACATTTTCCTTTGGTGAGATCCAATACTTGAATGAGAAAAGAAGTGTTTTACAAAACACTTCTTTTCCTTCATTTAGAAATTATCACAGGTATCGATTGACTCGGCGATTGGATCATTGGAGTTATCGTGTCATTAGTCTAGGGTTTATCTTTTCAACCATAGGTATTCTTTCGGGAGCAGTATGGGCTAATGAGGCATGGGGGTCTTATTGGAATTGGGACCCCAAGGAAACTTGGGCATTTATTACTTGGACCATATTCGCGATTTATTTACATACTAGAACAAATCAAAGTTTGCAAGGTGTTAATTCGGCAATTGTAGCTTCTATCGGATTTCTTATAATTTGGATATGCTATTTTGGGGTCAATCTATTAGGAATAGGACTACATAGTTATGGTTCATTCACATTAACAGCGAATTGAAGAAGGGACTTGAAGAATACATGGGAACATCAATCTCCAATATATAACGAAAATTAGTGTGAGTTTTTGAGAACCATTTGAATCAAGTAGTAATTCAAATGGTTCTCAAAAACTCCAGATGTATCTGATTACAATTCCAATTCACTTCATTTTTTTTTTTTCAGTGTACAGCGACCGATTTTGTAAATCACAGGATTATTTGACTTTATTTCTTATTTATGAAAACTATTTATGAAAGTAATTAGATAGAATAGCTTCTACCTTCTCAACTGATAGTGAGAGAACGAAATCGGGATAAATACCGATACCTATTACGGGTAGAAAGATACAGATCGAAACAAATAGTTCTCGCGGTCCAGAATCCACAAAGTAGGAGTTTGTAACATTGAATAGTTTGTATCCATAGAACATCTGGCGTAACATAGATAATGAATAAATAGGAGTTAATATCATTCCAATTGCCATTACAAAAGTAATTAGTATTTTTGGCATTAAAAGGTATTTTGGGCTGGTAATTATTCCAAAAAAGACTACCAATTCTGCAACAAAACCACTCATTCCTGGCAGTGCAAGCGAAGCCATCGAGAAGCTACTTAACATGGTAAATATTTTTGGCATTGGGGTAGCTATTCCTCCCATTTCATCGAGATAAACAAGACGTATTCTATCGTAACTCGTTCCTGCCAAGAAAAAGAGTGCAGCACCAATAAATCCATGAGAAATGATTTGTAAAATGGCTCCATTGAGTCCCATATCAGTTATGGAAGCAATTCCGATAATTGTGAAACCCATATGAGATACGGAGGAATAGGCTATTCGCTTTTTTAAATTGCGTTGACCGGGAGAAGTTGAAGCTGCATAGATTATTTGAATCGTTCCGACTATCATCAACCAGGGAGAAAATATAGAATGAGCATGGGGTAATAATTCCATATTGATCCGAACCAATCCATATGCTCCCATTTTTAATAAAATTCCAGCTAGAAGCATACATGTACTGTAATGTGCTTCTCCATGGGTATCTGGTAACCATGTATGTAGGGGTATAATCGGTGATTTGACAGCATAAGCAATAAAGAAGCCAAAATAGAATATTATTTCCAATGCCGCGGGATACGATCGATTAGCTGATGTTTCAAAATTTAATGTTGGTTCATTGGAACCATATAAACCCATACCTGGAACTCCCATTAAGAGAAAAATGGAACCCCCCGCAGTGTACAAAATGAACTTTGTAGCTGAGTACAGACGTTTCTTACCTCCCCACATGGATAAAAGTAGGTAAACAGGAATTAATTCTAACTCCCACATGATGAAAAAAAGTAAAAGGTCTCGAGAAGAAAATGATCCTATTTGACCGCTGTACATTGCTAACATCAGGAAATGGAACAATCGCGAATCTCTAGTAACTGGCCAAGCCGCTAAAGTAGCTAAAGTAGTGATGAATCCCGTCAGTAAAATGGGTCCGATGGAAAGTCCATCGATCCCGAGTCTCCAGTGAAAATACAAAATATTTATCCATTTATAATCCTCCTCCAATTGGATTAATGGATCGTCCAATTGGAAATGATAACAGAATGCATAGGTCGTTAGAAGGAGTTCTAACAAGCAGATGCATATAGTATACCATCTCACCACCTTATTTCCTCTATGAGGGAGAAAGAAAATTGATGAACCCGCGGATATTGGAAAAACAACAATTATTGTTAACCAAGGAAAATAACTCGTGGTAAAGACAAGATAGACTTTGACCATAAAAACCCGCGCTCGAAATAATATATTTTCTCGAGTACGGGTTTTTGTCGGTAAAGAAGAATCAAATGGATTCAAGTAGAGTTTTACGGAACGTATCAATAAGCTAGACCCATGCTGCGAGTTGTCTCATGCCATAAATAAACCCGGACACTCAAGAAATCTGTTGGACAAGCGGATTCACATCTCTTACAACCTACACAGTCTTCTGTTCTTGGAGCAGGAGCAATTTGCTTAGCTTTACATCCGTCCCAAGGTATCATTTCCAATACATCTGTGGGGCAGGCTCGTACACATTGAGTACATCCTATACATGTATCATAAATCTTTACTGAATGTGACATTGTGTCTATCAATTTTTTGAACGTTATCAATTTTCGATCTGGTAAAATCGGTAGTAAATGAATCATATATTGTAGATACCAGATGAATCAGTAGTTTACCAGAATTGATTTTTTTTTAGAATCAATTTACCTCTGGATCTGTTTAGGAAAGAGGACCAAGATACTTTGATTTCTTACGTTTCAGCAAACATGGTCATACGAGTCATATATGCTAATTTTAATTGGTGAATATAATATTATATATATCTGTCTTTTTTTATATCATTATGACTATTTATTCAACAAGTTCGATTGATTGATACGAGTTGATTTTCTGTTACGATGGATCGACGAAACAATAGCTGGCCCAATAGCTGCTTCAGCGGCTGCAATAGCTATAACAAAGATCGAGAAAATGTCTCCTTTTAATTGTCGACTATCAAATAAATCAGAAAACGTTACGAGATTCATATTAACCGCATTCAGTATAAGCTCAAGACACATAAGTGCTCTAACCATATTTCGACTTGTGATCAATCCATAAATACCAATAGAAAATAAATAGGCACTCAAAATAAGTACATGCTCGAGCATCATTGACCAACTCCTCATCAATCTCGATTCATTTCAATATGAACAACAATTTCACTGATTGACTCGAATATAAAACAAGTACGGAACAAAGGAAGGTATTGGTAATGGATCGAACTAAAACAAAACCCTTTTTAATTTAATATATGAACAATAAATATATAAATTGAATTGAAGCAAAATGGATGTAATAACAATACAAGAAGACAGAACAAGGCCTTATTTATTTTTATTTTAAATTTATTTTAATTTTATTTTGGATTTCTAATTCATTTCTAATTCTAAGTATTTATTACTGACGAGCCATAGCAATTGCACCTATCAAGGCAACTAAAAGAATTATAGAAATGAGTTCAAATGGAAGATAAAAATCTGTTGATAAATGAATCCCAATTTGTTGAACATTACTTATCAGGTCCTGCTCTATAATCTGGTTTGATCCTGTAGTCCAAATAATCCCATACCATGACGTATCTGAAATAGTAGTAATTAGTGAAAAAAGAATACTTGTACAAACCAGTGAAGTGACCCCATCTCCAACGGTCCAAAGATAGAAATCATTGTAATATTCTGAACCATTCATGAACATCACAGCAAATATGATTAAGACATTTACAGCTCCCACGTAAATAAGGAGCTGTGCAGCAGCTACAAAATAGGAGTTAGATAGAATATGGAATAAGGATATACAAACAAGAACCAATCCCAATGAAAAGGCAGAAAAAATGGGATTGGTAAGTAATACCACTCCTAGACCCCCTAGTATAAGACCTGATCCCAAAAATACTAAAAGAATATCATGTATTGGCCCAGGTAAATCCATTATGTATAAAATAAGAGATAAAAAAAAGTTGAAATATTTCATGACCTTACTGACCCAGCCAGGAAAAAAGAGGTTACCTTGTTTTTTTCTTGTATATGATACGTTTCTAATTGAATCGTAATGGGGTCTGGATTGAGGTAGATACAGTTATTGGACTAATTCCACTTCTGTATCCGAAAGAGTAGTTCGGAGTTTGATATTCCGAAATCATCATGACTATATTCATATATTCTAAATCCAAATCAAGCCGCGATTCTCACCAATCAATAGTTATGATTTGTAGTTACTGACCAACCAAAATGAAAGAAGCTTCACTCCTTTAGATCAAAAATGAATCTTAGTCATTGGTAATCGTTATTGAATCAAGGGGTTTATCTGTGGTTATTTTAATTTGAGTCGAATTCATAATTGTTCGAATTGTGTAATCCCCAATTACTGACATTGGTAACCGACCCAAAGCAATTTGATTATAATTCAATTCGTGACGATCATAAGTGGAAAGTTCATATTCTTCAGTCATTGATAGACAGTTTGTTGGACAATACTCGACGCAGTTACCACAAAATATACAGATTCCAAAATCAATACTATAATTAAGCAACCGTTTCTTTCTAATATCTGTTTCCAATCTCCAATCAACAACGGGTAGATCTATGGGACATACACGAACACATACTTCACAAGCAATGCATTTATCAAATTCAAAGTGGATTCGACCACGGAAACGCTCTGATGTGATCGATTTTTCATAAGGATATTGAATAGTTATAGGTAAACGATTCGCGTGGGATAAGGTAATCATGAAACTTTGACCAATGTACCTTGCAGCTCGTACTGTTTGTTGACCATAATTCATGAACCCAGTCATCATAGGGAACATATCGTGGCTATCCATGAATAATTTGATATTTCTTTCTCTTGCTTAAGGGAGGTTATGAATCTAGAGTATCATATACTGTTACAGTGAAAGGAGTTGGGAAGAAGTTGTCAATAATAGATTACCCAGAGAAATGGGTAAAAGAAATTTCCATCCAAGATTTAATAGTTGGTCCATTCTCATCCTAGGTAAAGTCCATCTTGTTGTGATAGGAATGAACAGGAACAAATAAGCTTTAGCTAATGTAATAAGGATACCAATCGTTGTTCCAAATACTCCCCCCGTTTTATTTATTCCGAAAAGTTCAGGAATGAATATGTACGGAATAGAGAGATTCCACCCGCCCAAGTAAAGAACTGTTACAAATAATGAAGAAACTAGTAGATTTAGGTAAGAAGCAACGTAAAATAAACCAAATTTGATACCTGAATATTCGGTTTGATAACCCGCTACTAATTCTTCTTCTGCTTCTGGTAAATCAAAAGGTAATCTCTCACATTCTGCTAGGGAAGAAATTATAAAAACTATAAACCCTATGGGTTGACGCCACAGATTCCATCCCCAAAACCCATATTTTGACTGTGCCTCAACTATATCAATTGTACTTGAACTGTTAGATAATCATAGTCGATGATAACATCACTGTTCCCATCGCTATTTCAGAACCGTACATGAGACCTCAGCTTCATACGGCTCCTCGATGGCCACAAATAAATCTAAGGACTGATTCAGTATTACCTCGGCATTTTTTGAGAGTGAATAGAGTAAAGATGCATCAGGGAGTCCCTAATTAGACCAATGGAATTCTGTCTGCTATAATAACAAATTCAAAGTGCTTCCGAATTGCTCTCATAATTTATTTTATAATTAATATTACAATTTATCTTTGTTCAGTAATAGCTTAATCTTTCAATAAAATACTCGTTGTATCAATAGATATTTCTACCCATATCTTTCGATTACGAAAAAGAATTAGACACTCTACATTAGTTCATTTCATGAATCATGATAAGAAGCCTATCTGTATTAATACGGATGGGATGGAGGAAAGAAAGAATAAAGAAAGATCTATTACTATTTATTTTTCCTATTGCATTCCATTTCTTTCGTTCCTGTTCTTCTTTCGCAGAAGAGGGGATTCTCAAAAAAAAAATAAAGGATTACTTCGTTCCCGATAGTCATTTCTTTAATCAGTGGATAGGAGCATACTCTGGATCGGAATCATGGGGAAGTACTGCTTGATCATTTCTACCAACTTAAAGCCCTCATTATGATTCCTTTTATGCAAAAATATCCCTTTGGTTTTTGATACCTTACATTATTTCCATGACGAATCCTTTGTGTACCTTGGTGTTCCTAACCGTCCACTCATTTTTGATTGATTCCCGATATGATAATGCATACAATAACAATTGTAGAAACTCCATACAGTTGATCTTTTGCACCCGCTTCAAGTCATGATGACTAATCAACCAATCTTGGGGTAAACAGTTTCCACCGCTTATCTTTACTTACACTTTCCTCTCGTACATAGGGAATGAGAATCAATCTTCTTACTGCGAATTCATAAGCTGTTTTGTTTCACTCATATAACCATCTCGTTTAGTTCATCAACCTAAATGGTGAATAAAAAAATCAAGATATCTATTCAATACATTCAACCTCTTTCCTAGAAATAAAGGAAAGAAATAAAAGTTAATGTTGCAACGAATCACACGTAGAGATATTGATAACACACATGGAGTTAATGGTATTTCATAACTAATAGATTGAGCAGCAGCTCGTAGACCACCTGAAATATTTATTATTCGATCCATATCCTGACATAAGAAGTCCAATAGGAGCAATACTGGAAATGGCGATCCACAAAAAAACACCTATACCGAGATCGGCTAGAACAAGGCGATAGCCAAAAGGAATTACTGAATAACTTAGTAGAATTGATATGACCGCTATGGATGGCCCGATACTGAATAAACGAATATCTCCTCTAGATGGGAGAAGATCCTCTTTGAAAAGCAGTTTTGTCCCATCCGCTAGAGCTTGAAGAATTCCCAAGGGACCAGCATATTCAGGCCCAATACGTTGTTGTATCCCTGCGGATATTTCTCTTTCTAACCACACAATCACGAGTACCCCTATTGTGATCCCCGATACGGGAGTAAAAATAGGGACAAGCGTCCCTATAAGGCCATAGCTTCTTTTAAAGATTCCGATCTGGAAAAGAATTGATAGCTTGTACTTCTGTCGTATCAATTATCATTTCAACGATCAACTTCTCCCATAATGATATCTATACTACCTAGTATCGTCATGATATCAGCCAATTTCATTCTTTTAACTAGCTGAGGAATAATTTGCAAATTTATGAAACCCGGTGGACGAATTTTCCATCTCCAGGGAAAAACACTATTATCTCCTATCAGAAAAATTCCTAATTCTCCTTTTGGGGCTTCTACTCTCACATAAAGTTCTTGTTTTAACAATTCAAAGGTGGGAGAAGGTTTTTTACTAATGAATCGGTATTCAAAATCGTTCCATTCAGAATCCTTTGCTCTATCAAAGCGTCGTACTTCTAAATTCTCATAGGGTCCCCCGGAATTCCTTCCAGAGCCTGTTGAAGAATTTTTATAGATTCCGTCATTTCACTGATTCGTACTAAATAACGAGCTAATGAGTCTCCTTCTTTTTGCCATTGGACTTCCCAATCGAATTCATCGTAACACTCATAATGATCAACTTTACGAAGATCCCATTGGATTCCGGAAGCTCGTAGCATTGGTCCCGATAAACCCCAATTTATTGCTTCCTCTCCACCAATAATGCCCACTCCTTCAACTCGTTCCAAAAAAATAGGATTCCGCGTAATAAGCTTTTGATATTCAACAACTCCTGTTAAAGAATAATCGCAGAAATCCAAACATTTATCTATCCATCCGTGAGGTAGATCAGCAGCTACTCCTCCGATACGGAAATAATTATGCATCATTCGCATACCTGTGGCAGCTTCGAATAGATCATATAGCAATTCTCTCTCTCGGAAAATATAGAAGAAAGGAGTCTGTGCACCGATATCTGCCATAAAAGGCCCAAGCCATAACAAATGAGAAGCTATACGACTTAGCTCCAGCATAATAACTCTGATATAACTGGCTCTTTTAGGTACTTGAATATTTCCCAATTGTTCGGGGGCATTTACCGTTATTGCCTCTGTGAACATAGTAGCTAAATAATCCCAACGTGTTACATACGGCAGATATTGTATAATTGTTCGGTTTTCCGCAATTTTTTCCATTCCTCTGTGTAAATAACCCAATATAGGTTCACAGTCAATAACATCTTCACCATCTAGAGTAACAATGAGTCGAAGAACACCATGCATTGATGGGTGGTGAGGGCCCATATTGACTATCATGAGGTCTTTTTTTGTAGCCGGTACAGTCATATGCTTTCTTCCCCGATTCATTATTCCATGAATTGTTGAAAACGAAACAAAGTTCATCAAAATTCAAGATCTAATAAACCAAAAATTCAAATGAATCCTCAAATTAACGATTTTTTGGCTCCCGAATATCCAACTGACCAATTAATTCCTTATAACGTACTCTATTTTTTTTTGACAAATAAGCCAGCAGCCGTTGACGTTTTCCAGAATTTTTCGCAGACCTCTCTGAGATAAATAGTCTTTTCTGTGAAATTCAAAATGTGCAGTAAGTCTCCGTATCTTATTGGTGAAATTGAATACTTGAAATTCAACAGACCCTTTGTTTTTTTCTTTTTCTTCTTGCGGAATAACCGAGATAAATAAATTTTTTACCATAAAAAAGAATAATTCTTCTCTCTTTTTTTTTTTCTTTCGTTCCCACAAATATGGATTTTACCGATCAGGAATAATAATAAAATG
>NW_027519499.1:0-12500 GCF_043159265.1 Tasmannia lanceolata
TACCAATTCTGCAACAAAACCACTCATTCCTGGCAGTGCAAGCGAAGCCATCGAGAAGCTACTTAACATGGTAAATATTTTTGGCATTGGGGTAGCTATTCCTCCCATTTCATCGAGATAAACAAGACGTATTCTATCGTAACTCGTTCCTGCCAAGAAAAAGAGTGCAGCACCAATAAATCCATGAGAAATGATTTGTAAAATGGCTCCATTGAGTCCCATATCAGTTATGGAAGCAATTCCGATAATTGTGAAACCCATATGAGATACGGAGGAATAGGCTATTCGCTTTTTTAAATTGCGTTGACCGGGAGAAGTTGAAGCTGCATAGATTATTTGAATCGTTCCGACTATCATCAACCAGGGAGAAAATATAGAATGAGCATGGGGTAATAATTCCATATTGATCCGAACCAATCCATATGCTCCCATTTTTAATAAAATTCCAGCTAGAAGCATACATGTACTGTAATGTGCTTCTCCATGGGTATCTGGTAACCATGTATGTAGGGGTATAATCGGTGATTTGACAGCATAAGCAATAAAGAAGCCAAAATAGAATATTATTTCCAATGCCGCGGGATACGATCGATTAGCTGATGTTTCAAAATTTAATGTTGGTTCATTGGAACCATATAAACCCATACCTGGAACTCCCATTAAGAGAAAAATGGAACCCCCCCCCGCAGTGTACAAAATGAACTTTGTAGCTGAGTACAGACGTTTCTTACCTCCCCACATGGATAAAAGTAGGTAAACAGGAATTAATTCTAACTCCCACATGATGAAAAAAAGTAAAAGGTCTCGAGAAGAAAATGATCCTATTTGACCGCTGTACATTGCTAACATCAGGAAATGGAACAATCGCGAATCTCTAGTAACTGGCCAAGCCGCTAAAGTAGCTAAAGTAGTGATGAATCCCGTCAGTAAAATGGGTCCGATGGAAAGTCCATCGATCCCGAGTCTCCAGTGAAAATACAAAATATTTATCCATTTATAATCCTCCTCCAATTGGATTAATGGATCGTCCAATTGGAAATGATAACAGAATGCATAGGTCGTTAGAAGGAGTTCTAACAAGCAGATGCATATAGTATACCATCTCACCACCTTATTTCCTCTATGAGGGAGAAAGAAAATTGATGAACCCGCGGATATTGGAAAAACAACAATTATTGTTAACCAAGGAAAATAACTCGTGGTAAAGACAAGATAGACTTTGACCATAAAAACCCGCGCTCGAAATAATATATTTTCTCGAGTACGGTTTTTGTCGGTAAAGAAGAATCAAATGGATTCAAGTAGAGTTTTACGGAACGTATCAATAAGCTAGACCCATGCTGCGAGTTGTCTCATGCCATAAATAAACCCGGACACTCAAGAAATCTGTTGGACAAGCGGATTCACATCTCTTACAACCTACACAGTCTTCTGTTCTTGGAGCAGGAGCAATTTGCTTAGCTTTACATCCGTCCCAAGGTATCATTTCCAATACATCTGTGGGGCAGGCTCGTACACATTGAGTACATCCTATACATGTATCATAAATCTTTACTGAATGTGACATTGTGTCTATCAATTTTTTGAACGTTATCAATTTTCGATCTGGTAAAATCGGTAGTAAATGAATCATATATTGTAGATACCAGATGAATCAGTAGTTTACCAGAATTGATTTTTTTTTAGAATCAATTTACCTCTGGATCTGTTTAGGAAAGAGGACCAAGATACTTTGATTTCTTACGTTTCAGCAAACATGGTCATACGAGTCATATATGCTAATTTTAATTGGTGAATATAATATTATATATATCTGTCTTTTTTTATATCATTATGACTATTTATTCAACAAGTTCGATTGATTGATACGAGTTGATTTTCTGTTACGATGGATCGACGAAACAATAGCTGGCCCAATAGCTGCTTCAGCGGCTGCAATAGCTATAACAAAGATCGAGAAAATGTCTCCTTTTAATTGTCGACTATCAAATAAATCAGAAAACGTTACGAGATTCATATTAACCGCATTCAGTATAAGCTCAAGACACATAAGTGCTCTAACCATATTTCGACTTGTGATCAATCCATAAATACCAATAGAAAATAAATAGGCACTCAAAATAAGTACATGCTCGAGCATCATTGACCAACTCCTCATCAATCTCGATTCATTTCAATATGAACAACAATTTCACTGATTGACTCGAATATAAAACAAGTACGGAACAAAGGAAGGTATTGGTAATGGATCGAACTAAAACAAAACCCTTTTTAATTTAATATATGAACAATAAATATATAAATTGAATTGAAGCAAAATGGATGTAATAACAATACAAGAAGACAGAACAAGGCCTTATTTATTTTTATTTTAAATTTATTTAATTTTATTTTGGATTTCTAATTCATTTCTAATTCTAAGTATTTATTACTGACGAGCCATAGCAATTGCACCTATCAAGGCAACTAAAAGAATTATAGAAATGAGTTCAAATGGAAGATAAAAATCTGTTGATAAATGAATCCCAATTTGTTGAACATTACTTATCAGGTCCTGCTCTATAATCTGGTTTGATCCTGTAGTCCAAATAATCCCATACCATGACGTATCTGAAATAGTAGTAATTAGTGAAAAAAGAATACTTGTACAAACAGTGAAGTGACCCCATCTCCAACGGTCCAAAGATAGAAATCATTGTAATATTCTGAACCATTCATGAACATCACAGCAAATATGATTAAGACATTTACAGCTCCCACGTAAATAAGGAGCTGTGCAGCAGCTACAAAATAGGAGTTAGATAGAATATGGAATAAGGATATACAAACAAGAACCAATCCCAATGAAAAGGCAGAAAAAATGGGATTGGTAAGTAATACCACTCCTAGACCCCCTAGTATAAGACCTGATCCCAAAAATACTAAAAGAATATCATGTATTGGCCCAGGTAAATCCATTATGTATAAAATAAGAGATAAAAAAAAGTTGAAATATTTCATGACCTTACTGACCCAGCCAGGAAAAAAGAGGTTACCTTGTTTTTTTCTTGTATATGATACGTTTCTAATTGAATCGTAATGGGGTCTGGATTGAGGTAGATACAGTTATTGGACTAATTCCACTTCTGTATCCGAAAGAGTAGTTCGGAGTTTGATATTCCGAAATCATCATGACTATATTCATATATTCTAAATCCAAATCAAGCCGCGATTCTCACCAATCAATAGTTATGATTTGTAGTTACTGACCAACCAAAATGAAAGAAGCTTCACTCCTTTAGATCAAAAATGAATCTTAGTCATTGGTAATCGTTATTGAATCAAGGGGTTTATCTGTGGTTATTTTAATTTGAGTCGAATTCATAATTGTTCGAATTGTGTAATCCCCAATTACTGACATTGGTAACCGACCCAAAGCAATTTGATTATAATTCAATTCGTGACGATCATAAGTGGAAAGTTCATATTCTTCAGTCATTGATAGACAGTTTGTTGGACAATACTCGACGCAGTTACCACAAAATATACAGATTCCAAAATCAATACTATAATTAAGCAACCGTTTCTTTCTAATATCTGTTTCCAATCTCCAATCAACAACGGGTAGATCTATGGGACATACACGAACACATACTTCACAAGCAATGCATTTATCAAATTCAAAGTGGATTCGACCACGGAAACGCTCTGATGTGATCGATTTTTCATAAGGATATTGAATAGTTATAGGTAAACGATTCGCGTGGGATAAGGTAATCATGAAACTTTGACCAATGTACCTTGCAGCTCGTACTGTTTGTTGACCATAATTCATGAACCCAGTCATCATAGGGAACATATCGTGGCTATCCATGAATAATTTGATATTTCTTTCTCTTGCTTAAGGGAGGTTATGAATCTAGAGTATCATATACTGTTACAGTGAAAGGAGTTGGGAAGAAGTTGTCAATAATAGATTACCCAGAGAAATGGGTAAAAGAAATTTCCATCCAAGATTTAATAGTTGGTCCATTCTCATCCTAGGTAAAGTCCATCTTGTTGTGATAGGAATGAACAGGAACAAATAAGCTTTAGCTAATGTAATAAGGATACCAATCGTTGTTCCAAATACTCCCCCCGTTTTATTTATTCCGAAAAGTTCAGGAATGAATATGTACGGAATAGAGAGATTCCACCCGCCCAAGTAAAGAACTGTTACAAATAATGAAGAAACTAGTAGATTTAGGTAAGAAGCAACGTAAAATAAACCAAATTTGATACCTGAATATTCGGTTTGATAACCCGCTACTAATTCTTCTTCTGCTTCTGGTAAATCAAAAGGTAATCTCTCACATTCTGCTAGGGAAGAAATTATAAAAACTATAAACCCTATGGGTTGACGCCACAGATTCCATCCCCAAAACCCATATTTTGACTGTGCCTCAACTATATCAATTGTACTTGAACTGTTAGATAATCATAGTCGATGATAACATCACTGTTCCCATCGCTATTTCAGAACCGTACATGAGACCTCAGCTTCATACGGCTCCTCGATGGCCACAAATAAATCTAAGGACTGATTCAGTATTACCTCGGCATTTTTTGAGAGTGAATAGAGTAAAGATGCATCAGGGAGTCCCTAATTAGACCAATGGAATTCTGTCTGCTATAATAACAAATTCAAAGTGCTTCCGAATTGCTCTCATAATTTATTTTATAATTAATATTACAATTTATCTTTGTTCAGTAATAGCTTAATCTTTCAATAAAATACTCGTTGTATCAATAGATATTTCTACCCATATCTTTCGATTACGAAAAAGAATTAGACACTCTACATTAGTTCATTTCATGAATCATGATAAGAAGCCTATCTGTATTAATACGGATGGGATGGAGGAAAGAAAGAATAAAGAAAGATCTATTACTATTTATTTTTCCTATTGCATTCCATTTCTTTCGTTCCTGTTCTTCTTTCGCAGAAGAGGGGATTCTCAAAAAAAAAATAAAGGATTACTTCGTTCCCGATAGTCATTTCTTTAATCAGTGGATAGGAGCATACTCTGGATCGGAATCATGGGGAAGTACTGCTTGATCATTTCTACCAACTTAAAGCCCTCATTATGATTCCTTTTATGCAAAAATATCCCTTTGGTTTTTGATACCTTACATTATTTCCATGACGAATCCTTTGTGTACCTTGGTGTTCCTAACCGTCCACTCATTTTTGATTGATTCCCGATATGATAATGCATACAATAACAATTGTAGAAACTCCATACAGTTGATCTTTTGCACCCGCTTCAAGTCATGATGACTAATCAACCAATCTTGGGGTAAACAGTTTCCACCGCTTATCTTTACTTACACTTTCCTCTCGTACATAGGGAATGAGAATCAATCTTCTTACTGCGAATTCATAAGCTGTTTTGTTTCACTCATATAACCATCTCGTTTAGTTCATCAACCTAAATGGTGAATAAAAAAATCAAGATATCTATTCAATACATTCAACCTCTTTCCTAGAAATAAAGGAAAGAAATAAAAGTTAATGTTGCAACGAATCACACGTAGAGATATTGATAACACACATGGAGTTAATGGTATTTCATAACTAATAGATTGAGCAGCAGCTCGTAGACCACCTGAAATATTTATTATTCGATCCATATCCTGACATAAGAAGTCCAATAGGAGCAATACTGGAAATGGCGATCCACAAAAAAACACCTATACCGAGATCGGCTAGAACAAGGCGATAGCCAAAAGGAATTACTGAATAACTTAGTAGAATTGATATGACCGCTATGGATGGCCCGATACTGAATAAACGAATATCTCCTCTAGATGGGAGAAGATCCTCTTTGAAAAGCAGTTTTGTCCCATCCGCTAGAGCTTGAAGAATTCCCAAGGGACCAGCATATTCAGGCCCAATACGTTGTTGTATCCCTGCGGATATTTCTCTTTCTAACCACACAATCACGAGTACCCCTATTGTGATCCCCGATACGGGAGTAAAAATAGGGACAAGCGTCCCTATAAGGCCATAGCCTTCTTTTAAAGATTCCGATCTGGAAAAAGAATTGATAGCTTGTACTTCTGTCGTATCAATTATCATTTCAACGATCAACTTCTCCCATAATGATATCTATACTACCTAGTATCGTCATGATATCAGCCAATTTCATTCTTTTAACTAGCTGAGGAATAATTTGCAAATTTATGAAACCCGGTGGACGAATTTTCCATCTCCAGGGAAAAACACTATTATCTCCTATCAGAAAAATTCCTAATTCTCCTTTTGGGGCTTCTACTCTCACATAAAGTTCTTGTTTTAACAATTCAAAGGTGGGAGAAGGTTTTTTACTAATGAATCGGTATTCAAAATCGTTCCATTCAGAATCCTTTGCTCTATCAAAGCGTCGTACTTCTAAATTCTCATAGGGTCCCCCCGGAATTCCTTCCAGAGCCTGTTGAAGAATTTTTATAGATTCCGTCATTTCACTGATTCGTACTAAATAACGAGCTAATGAGTCTCCTTCTTTTTGCCATTGGACTTCCCAATCGAATTCATCGTAACACTCATAATGATCAACTTTACGAAGATCCCATTGGATTCCGGAAGCTCGTAGCATTGGTCCCGATAAACCCCAATTTATTGCTTCCTCTCCACCAATAATGCCCACTCCTTCAACTCGTTCCAAAAAAATAGGATTCCGCGTAATAAGCTTTTGATATTCAACAACTCCTGTTAAAGAATAATCGCAGAAATCCAAACATTTATCTATCCATCCGTGAGGTAGATCAGCAGCTACTCCTCCGATACGGAAATAATTATGCATCATTCGCATACCTGTGGCAGCTTCGAATAGATCATATAGCAATTCTCTCTCTCGGAAAATATAGAAGAAAGGAGTCTGTGCACCGATATCTGCCATAAAAGGCCCAAGCCATAACAAATGAGAAGCTATACGACTTAGCTCCAGCATAATAACTCTGATATAACTGGCTCTTTTAGGTACTTGAATATTTCCCAATTGTTCGGGGGCATTTACCGTTATTGCCTCTGTGAACATAGTAGCTAAATAATCCCAACGTGTTACATACGGCAGATATTGTATAATTGTTCGGTTTTCCGCAATTTTTTCCATTCCTCTGTGTAAATAACCCAATATAGGTTCACAGTCAATAACATCTTCACCATCTAGAGTAACAATGAGTCGAAGAACACCATGCATTGATGGGTGGTGAGGGCCCATATTGACTATCATGAGGTCTTTTTTTGTAGCCGGTACAGTCATATGCTTTCTTCCCCGATTCATTATTCCATGAATTGTTGAAAACGAAACAAAGTTCATCAAAATTCAAGATCTAATAAACCAAAAAATTCAAATGAATCCTCAAATTAACGATTTTTTGGCTCCCGAATATCCAACTGACCAATTAATTCCTTATAACGTACTCTATTTTTTTTTGACAAATAAGCCAGCAGCCGTTGACGTTTTCCCAGAATTTTTCGCAGACCTCTCTGAGATAAATAGTCTTTTCTGTGAAATTCAAAATGTGCAGTAAGTCTCCGTATCTTATTGGTGAAATTGAATACTTGAAATTCAACAGACCCTTTGTTTTTTTCTTTTTCTTCTTGCGGAATAACCGAGATAAATAAATTTTTTACCATAAAAAAGAATAATTCTTCTCTCTTTTTTTTTTTCTTTCGTTCCCACAAATATGGATTTTACCGATCAGGAATAATAATAAAATGATAATGCCAGTCATTTCGATCTGGTACACACAATAATCTGGATTTATTCATATAATAACTTTTTCTATTTAAATTGAATTAATAAATCCAATTTAATTTGTAATTTGATTCGGATACAATACATAGAAAGGGATGGTACATTTCTGGACCCACGAAAGAGAATGATTTGGGTTTAAGAAGATTCTGTTGATTCATTCCTAGGTCCAATTGATACGTCATTGAATCAGTATCATGTGTCAGAATGTAATGTAACACAACGTGTGTGTACACCTGTCTGTCTTCATATATCGGCTATGATACATGATGTATATAAAATGTACCATTAACTAATTCTGAATCGTGGATACATATATATTCTTGACATACTGAAACGACTGCCATTATTCGTATCAAACCAATAGCGATTCATACAAGCTAAATCTTCTAATCGATAATTGGGCCAAAGAAATAATTTGAATTGAATGAATTTATTTGTATCTGTATCAAGACACTTGTCCTCATCCAAAAATTGCCCAGAGTTCTTTACGTTATTCTCATTGAAAAATACTGGATTTATATCCACAATATTCTCATTACTGAAATTGAAACACATTAAAATTCTCAATTTTCTACGACGTCTAGGAGATAGAATATTTTCAGGAACAAGAAAATCATAATGATTTTCATCTCCATTCATAAGCATCTTTCCATGTTGTGCAATAGATCCATTGAAAGAATTCTCATCAACATATTTTTTTTCTCGACGTTCTCGATTAGTTTGGTGTTTACTCTTATGGACCAATGAAATGCCTATGGTTTGATACATAATAAATTGTCCATCCCGTTTTATAGACAGGCGGGCTGGTTCAATAATAAATATTCCCCTTTTTATCAATTCCGTAAGAGTGAGATCCTTCTGAATCAACATTACGTCCAGGCGCATTTCTCCTCTTTGAATAGAGGATATAGCAATTTCCCTTGGATTTATCAGTCTAAGCAGGAGGCAATATACCTTGATATTATTGATCATTCTTTGATTCAAAGAATCGTCCCATCTCAATTGAAAAAGCAAATATCTTTTTAGGAAGAACTCTAGTTCTGCTTCTCTGTTGCTCTTGTATTTTCTTTTCTTTCTCCTTTTTTTAATGTCTGATTCCGCGTAATCCTTTTCAACATATTTTTTTTTTTTTTGTGCATCTGATTCAAGATTCTCTTGGTTTCGTGCATCTGATCTAATATCCCCTTGGCCCGGCTGTTCTTCTTCTTTTTCTTTATTTCGGTTCTCTAATTCAAGATATTCTTTTTGATTAGATGATATACGAAGATCTTTTTTTTGATTTTCACTAATGTTTTTATTTTCACTAATGTTTTTATTTCCATGAAAATTTAAAAGAAGTAATTTGATTGGTATGATCCATGGTTTCATTTTATATGTATCATAAAGTCGCACAAATTCTGGGAAGAACCAAGATTCCAGATTCGATATGGGACGATATCGCATTTCTTCATTCATTCCCATCCAATCAAAAAAGTTTTTTTTTTGATTGGGTGGGTTGATTTCTTGATGAATCGTGAAATAAAAAAGATCTTTTTTATCAATTATTTCATAATCATTAATCCCATTCTTAGTATTTTTATTAATATTGGTCCCAGTATCCATATCGGTCCAGGTATCAATATCGATATTTTTTCTAAGACAAAAATGCAGAATTCTCCACTCAAAATATTTTCTATCCGGATTTTTACCCGTATCCATAATAGACTCTTCTTCTAGATAATCACTAATAGCTATATCCCCCAGTACATAACATGATTCGGGTTTAGGTGTGTTGTCATTATAGGGAATCTCTCGGCCCCCATTTACTTTTAACGGGGATACATAAATATATGAGCTCTTCCTATCCTCATAATTAATATATTTACACGATAAAAGATCATATCTGTAGTGTTTTTTAAATTTTTCTTTTTGACTCGGCAATGAATTCACCGCGCAATCATTTTCTTTCTCGTAATAAATGAATTGGTCTTTTTCTTTTTCATATGAATCCCATTTTTTGGAATCTTTATTTTCAATCGTACGACGATGATTGACTCTAGTTCGCCATTTTTTCGATACTAATCTAGACCATCTATTCTGAGATAAATTGTATTGATAATGACGCTTTAACCAGTTTTTCCATTCATTCATTCTGGAATTCGAAAATTTCTTATGTCTTGGTTTGAAATCAAAAATTCCTCGTGTACCCAAATAGTCCTTTATTCTATGCTTAATAAAAGGAGATGCGCCATGATATTGAAGTACAGATATCAAGTGATACTTGTTAATAACTTCTTGGTTTTGTGATAATTTGTAAAATACATATGCTTGGGACAAGAAAGATAAGTTACAATAAATCTGTGAATTATTATTTCGAATATTCGAAATAGAAAGTGACTTTTGGATAGTCAAAATAAACTGAGTTGTATTTTGATTTGTTTCATCAATTCCTTCTTTATTTGTTTCATTATTGTAAATATATTTATCGATAAGATTTTTTGTTGATTCAAGGAAAAGTTGTGTATTAATCCTGGGAATGTTAATGGCACATAGAAAGATATCTATGTATATTCTTTCAATGAAATATTTTATAAAATATTGCGATTTACGTATTAATCGGGCACTTCTTTTTTTTGATCTCTGCCAAATATGTTTCTGTGATTCCGATCTTTCATCATCAAAACTTGTCTTGTTAGGACTAATATTTATATCTGTATCTGTAGTTAGAAATATTTTTTTCTTGTCTTTTTTTATTTTTTCTATTTGATTTTTGATTTTGGTTGTACTATCAGTCAGATCTTTCATTTTTTTTTCTGTCAGTGAATAATTTGTCCAATCCATGGATCTAATTTGAATAGTCGAGTCGTGAGTAATCTTATTACTGATTATGAAATCTTTTCCAGTTTCACTCGGTTGATAGCCTTTCCTCAACCCAAATAATAAAATTGAGTTCACTTTTGTAAGCTCTTTCATTATTCTTTTTATAAATAGAACTATTTTGATAACCCATCTTATTTTTTCTTTTGAGACCTTTAGACAACATTTTGTTCTTTCTTTTAAAATTCTGAAAACTCGAAAATATTTTTTTTGAACTTTTCTCGTTTTTTTTTCGAGTTCTTTAAAAATGGGTTCAAAAAAAGAAGGTTCTTTTCGTGGAGAACCAAAAGGTAATTCAGTTTCCATTCCCCAGACCGTTAAAAAACAAAAATTTTCTATTTTTCCTTTGTTTTTCATTGGATCTCTATGATGAAATTGTAGTTTAGATCCCCGCCAAGGTTTCAGACAGAAAGGAAATAAGATCTTTATCTGAATCCCATCTGTTAACCAGTTTTTCGGAAATTCTGTTTCTGATAATTGAACACCATTATAGGTGCATTTAACATGCATTTCTTTATTCCACTCCTTCAAATCCTCGTACCACTCGGGAAATTGAAATAATAACATACGGCCAAGATTTTTAGCTATTATCAATGAAGGCAATATGATGTATTTTCTAAGAATCGATTGGGTTACTAACATAGAACCTCTTATTGCTTGAGCAAATATAATAGTATCCCAAGTTTCTGATATTGCTATCCGTTCATTCTCCTCTTTTTGCTCTTTCTTTTTTTTCTCTTTTTCTTTTGCCTCTTCCTCCTCAGAATCTGAGGTTTTGAGTTGCGGATCCTTTCCTATCCAATTCCTAAAAAGTGGATTAATCATTCCAGAGATATCAAAAGAGAAAAAAAATGTTTTGTCTATTCTGTCCAAAAAAAGCGGGGAATGCACATTTGTTTGAAACATTTCCCAAGTCACTGTTTTACGTCTTTGAGCGCGCATGGATCCTTTGATTAGATCCCGACGAAAATCCGATTGTTGTGAGTAACGTATCAAAGCCACTTCTTCCGCTTGATCACTATCATTATTAGTATTAGTACTAGTATGAGTATTGATATTCTGATCGTTATCAGTATAAATTACCACACGTTTGGCTTTTCTTGAACGAATACCAGGATCCTCCGTCGATCCTTCCTCATTTTCCGCCTCTTGTTCTTTCAAATCGTCGGTCAATTTATATGACCATCGAGGAACCTTTTTACCGATTTCCTTTATTCCAATGGATTTATTTCTAATAGTTTGATCGTTTGGATCAGTTTTAACTGCATCGAATAGAAATTTCAAACGTTTCATTTTATTTTCTGAGTCAAGTCTTCTTTGTTCGTCCAATAAAGTAAGTCCTTTCAAATTCAAACTAGGTCTTGATTCTTCAGCTAATTCACTGATTGAGTTCAAGGAATGATCAATGTCTGGCGATACTAATTCTTCATTAAATGCATCCATTTTATCTTCAAATTCTTGGTAATCAGAAAGATTGGGGAGGATACCATGAATCCTATTTATCCAAACCATTCCTATGGAATCCTCTGTCGAAATGATTGAATCATCCACGATTGGACGTGAATATCCTTTTTTTATTGTTCCACGATATGGTCCATTTAAAAAAGGATCATACACTCTAGGCAAGCATTCTTGTTCATTCTCATCATTGCACAATCTTATCCTTTTTTCGAGTACATCTAGAGCAAGAGATCCCTTGTCTAGAGCTTCCATTCGATTTCTGAATTCATTGCTCAAGTTGTGCCTTTTTTGTTCATTAGTATAAACCCAATGATTATACAGATCTTTGGGGGATAGTTTTTCTGTCGTGCACAAAGAAATATTCCTTTGTATCATTTTCCAAAAAGTCGAAAAACTAGGCGG
>NW_027519499.1:30000-33189 GCF_043159265.1 Tasmannia lanceolata
AAGTGCTTTTCTTGCGTATTCTTGATGAACCAGCGTTTATATATAGATGTAGGAGGATTTGTTTGGGAAGTAATAAGCCCCTTTGACATCTCTTCATCTGCAAAGAATTCTCGACGTGAAAACACAGAGACAAAGGGCTGATCTTTGAATAGGAAAAAGAATGGATCTGCAGGGTCCCAAATGAATTGGCTTATTCGAAAAAAGCCTTGTTCTTTGGAAGATCTATCTCGTGTCTGGTACTGCATGGTTCCACTCTGCAAGAACTCCGAATCATTCTCTTGAAGCTCATCCTCTTTATGATAAATGATCCGCTTGCCCCGAAATGACCTGGCCCAATAGGGAAATCCCAATTCATTGGGCCTTTCGATACAATCAAATAGATTGCCACAAGGGCGCCATATTCTAGGAGCCCAAACTATGTGATTGAATAAATCCTCCTCTATCTGTTGCGGGTCGAGGGCTCCTTCTCCTTCCCCTTCTTCAAACTCCGATTCGTATTTTTCGTATAGAAATCTCTGATCAACGATAGAACAAGATCCATTTTGCATCATATCTAACGGATTCCTTGGTTCGGACCGAAGAAGCAATGTCACTCGATCATTATCAAACTGACTGCAATCTTTTTCTGTCCGTGAGGATCCCACCAGAGCGCCTTCTACTTCTAATTCTAATAGGCCATGAACTAGATCAGAATCATTCTCAACGAATCCATAAGAAGTGATCCCATTTTTTTCATCGGGTCCGGGTGGAGACCAAAGATCTTGAGCGACCGATCCGGCAGAACAACTCAAAAGATAAAGAAGTATCGTTAATTTCTTCATGCTCGTTCCAAGTTCGAAGTACCATTTGTACAAATAAGAATCCCCTTCCTTACATGATTTCTTCTTCATATAGATAGATATAGGATCTATGGGGCAATTACTTAGAAGTACATTTTGTGCAACAGCCCTTCCTATCTGATAGAAAAGGATCCCATGATCCTGAACCGATCTTACCTCGGATCGCAAATCCCAAGTTTGTCTATGAAGAGCTGATCTAATTGTATTAGTGTCTATAATTGATTTCTTCTGTGTAATACTAATTGATAGGGCCTCATTGGTAAGTGCTACAAGATCTCGTGCATTGGAACCCATGGTTATGGACCCGAATCCGTTAGTATGGGACATTTTCTTTTCCAAGCGAAATCCCCTAGTATATGAAAGAATGAAAAAGTGCTTTCGTTGTTGTGGAATAAGAAGCCTTCGTATCTTAATGCATGTATTTAATTTATTCGGAGCTATTAGAGCGGGATCCACTTTTTGGGGAATATGAGTCGAAGCAATAACAAGAATATTTCTAGTGGAACATCTTTCACAATCTCTGGAGAGATAGTTCACTAATAGACCGAGGGATAAGTAATTCGACTCATTCACATACAGATCATGAATGTTTGGAATCCATATTATGCAAGGGGACATTGCTTTTGCTAATTCTAATTGAGGGGTGATATCAAATCGGTCTATTTTCGGCGTCATATACATAGTTAGCACATTCGTCATAGTTAGCAGCTCCGTATCAAGGTCATCATCAATATCGTCACTATCATCAATATTGATATCGTCACTATCATCAATATCGATATCATCAATAAGATAACCTTTAGGCTTGTCATCCAGGAACTTGTTCGAAAATACCGTAATGAAAGGAACATAGGAGTTTGTCGCTAGGGATTTGACCAAATAGGATCGTCCAGTTCCTATAGAACCTATCACTAAAATACCCCTAGAAGGGGATAGGTCTAAGCGGAGCGAAAAGGGTTTTCCATGAGATGGGAAAGGAGAACTATTAGCCCCACACGAGGTTTGTGAATAAGTGATTGTCTGATAATGAGCAAGGAAGATCCGTCTTTCTGCTAAACAGGATCTATTGAACTCATAATTCATTAGATACTTTTTATGAATGTCAACTAAGTATCGTAAGTAAATTGATCCCGGTTGTTCAATCATTTGATAACCAGAGTTATTCTTTGATAAATGATCACTATGAGTCAGACTCAATAGAATTTGATCAATCCTTTTTTCTGTCGTTAAGGTGGAGAACTGAACCAAGAATTCTCTTTCTTCATCATCAATCGAATCACTGTTCGCGACCCAGGATTCTATTTTCTCATCAATCCAATCACCGTTCACGTTTTTTCTTTTTCTTATCAATGAATAGATCTCTTTACTTGTACGACTTAGATGTCTCGTATTTCTCGAAAAAGTGATTCGATTGATGGGATTTGGTATGATACCTATGAGATCGATGATATCGATGAGATTGATATTCAAATATTTCTTCTTAGAACGTATTGATTTGACCCCATAAGCGGGACCACCACCCAATAGCATGTTGCCGCCAAAAGCAGAACCCCATATTTCTTCCAGAGAATCTCCTAATTGTTCCAGAGCAACTAGAAAGAGATTCTTTAACCAGAAAGAATTCAGTTCAGATGTAGGATACCTATCCAGAAGTTTTCGCAACTCAATCATGTATGATGGAATCATCAAAGATTTTATCTTTTCTAACTCTGTCTGTAACTCACTAGAGGCTCGGGAAACAAAGAGAAGATGTGTACGAACGAGATATCCAGCAACAAGAAGAAGGAAAAGGATTGAATAGAGGAACTCCCGAGCATTTGGTGATCTCAGATGTGTCCATATCAATGGAACGGGTGACTCATTATTTCGATGAATCATTTCTTCGGACAGAAGAAGATTCTGTAAACACTTACTCGAAATCTCACTTATCAGATTCCATTGTGGAAGAATCGCCCACCATTTTTTCTGAGGAATTGGCCATGATATATCCGATCCATGCATAATATCATGAAAAATGGATACAAATTTTTGACTGCTACTTAGTATCGGCAATGGGTCTGAAAAAGTATCTAAAAGGGTGAAATTGAGATATTTGCACCCTGTCGAAGTAAGGAACCATGGCATATATGTTTGGAACAGATTCCATTTTGAGAGATTTGAAAAAGCACTATCTCGTTGAAAGGTTCGATACATCTGCCCTTTCTCAACGCATTTCTTTAGACAAAGACTCCGTTTTTTCCTCTTTCCGGATGGTAAATATTTCTCAGAACATGGAGTGTGAATCAAACCCATGTTTGAATTGAAACTGAGATACTGATGCAAGTTCTTCCCTTCTGAATCAGATAGATTC
>NW_027519502.1:10000-15000 GCF_043159265.1 Tasmannia lanceolata
GATCATTGTTCCTATACAGTTCGAACTATCTATGGGGTATTAGGCATCAAAATTTGGATATTTGTAGATGAGCAATAATGGGTCTTTCCTTCCCATTCTATACTGCGATAGAACAAAAAATGACAAACTCTTTCATTCATTCTTTTTCCCTTCAATCAAAAATGAACAATTCTAATTAGAATTATTAATTATTTCTAATTATTAATTATAATTATATAGGGTTGAATAAAAATTCGATTGATCATTTGGTAGAATTGCTATGCTTAGTGTGTGACTCGTTGGTTTTTTCTTTAGAGTTGGATTCAAAAAAAAAAAAAACAATGGACCAGCCCATAACTAATAACTAGAGAACTAATAACCAGCTCATTGCTTCGTATTATCGAGATCCAAGAAAGCAGTCACTATATGATGTGTTGATCATATAGTTGTAGCAACTGAAATCGTTTTTTTTTTTTTCATAAAGGAAAAAAAAATCTGATTATGGTTTGTAAAGCGAAAATAGAGGGATATGGGTAAAAGGAGGGGTGAGAGAAAGAAAGGAGGAGAATATCAATCAATGCTATATGATTCCAATATGTATGGTCTATGAATCATCTCATAAAAGGCAGCGTGATAAAGCATCAATACGGATTCGTTTATAAGTAGATGAATCCGGTTCATAGGAAAAATGAAAATAATAAAGAGCCTCGAGTCAATAGAGACTGAGGAGATTGACTCGGGAACAAATGAAATTGGGAGCTCCACTGTAGAGTTCAGACCTAACCATTAATGGAGAAGCTATGGGAACGACGGAACCTGTGACTGCACAAGATTCTATTAAAAACGAATCCTAATGATTCATTGGGTGGGATGGCGAAACCAACCAAGAACCCTTTTATTTATTCTGAAAGGTCATGGGTTGACCCTACGAATGAAGCAGATTTTAAAGAGTCAATATTCGCCCGCGAACCTTTCCTTATTGGATTGCAAAATTTTGGGCGATTCCATTCAGTAAAGGCCAAAAGAAGGATTCGTTATAAAAAGAAAGGCATTCATTATCCATAAATAGAAATATACGTCCTATAAATTATAAATCGAAATAGAAAGATACGTCTAGCTGCTGTATATACAAGATATACAGATTCCTACATGATGGATTAACTATCAAGAAATCCCATGATTCAGTGTATTATTCATTAAATACATGTGTATTTGTAATATTATTGAATCGTTTCATTCGCGAGGAGCTGGATGAGACGAAACTCTCATGTCCGGTTCTGCAGTAGAGATGGGGTTGAGAAACAACCATCAACTATAACCCCAAAAGAACCAGATTCCGTAAACAACATAGAGGAAGAATGAAGGGAATATCTTATCGAGGCAATCGTATTTGTTTCGGTAGATACGCTCTTCAGGCACTTGAACCCGCTTGGATCACATCTAGACAAATAGAAGCAGGGCGACGAGCAATGACACGATATGCGCGTCGTGGTGGAAAAATCTGGGTACGTATATTTCCCGACAAACCCGTTACAGTCAGACCCACAGAAACACGTATGGGTTCGGGTAAGGGATCCCCCGAATATTGGGTATCCGTCGTTAAACCGGGTCGAATACTTTATGAAATGGGCGGAGTCTCAGAAACTGTAGCCAGAGCAGCTATTTCAATAGCTGCGTGCAAAATGCCTATACGAACTCAATTCGTTATTGTGGGATAGGGATGTGAAACCAAAAGAAAGGAGTATTTTTGATGAAAAATACAATTGCAGATTTATTTATTTCTGGACAGACAATATTTCTTTCTTTTTTCCTTCGCCCTTTGCATTGAAATAAGAGATTCAAAAAAAAAAAAATGATATGATTCAACCTCAGACCCATTTGAATGTAGCGGACAACAGCGGGGCTCGAGAATTGATGTGTATTCGAATAATCGGAGCTAGTAATCGCCGATATGCTCATATCGGTGATGTTATTGTTGCTGTAATCAAAGAAGCAGTACCCAATATGCCTCTCGAAAGATCAGAAGTGATCAGAGCTGTAATTGTACGTACATGTAAAGAACTCAAACGTGACAACGGTATGATAATACGATATGATGACAATGCAGCGGTTGTCATTGATCAAGAAGGAAATCCAAAAGGAACTCGAGTTTTTGGCGCGATCGCTCGGGAATTGAGACAGTTGAATTTCACTAAAATAGTCTCATTAGCTCCTGAGGTATTATAAAGACTAGTAGATGAGACCATTATATAGTAGGGTATCTGAAGTAGATCAAATCCATTAGTAGATTGTGTCTTATGCATATACCTTTAATAATTCATAAAAAAAAAAATTGAAAGTGAAAATGAAAATCAAGAAAAAAAAAAAACAGAACATGTTGATTATATCAAAATGGGGAAGCCCTAATAATTATAGTTCGTCATGAGTAAGGACACTATTGCCGATATAATAACTTCTATAAGAAATGCTGACATGGATAAAAAAAGAACAGCTCGAATAGCATCTACTAATATAACCGAAAACATTATTAAAATACTTCTACGAGAAGGTTTTATTGAAAATGTTAGGAAACATCGAGAAAACAAGAAATATTTCTTGGTTTTAACCCTGCGACATAGAAGGAATCAGAAAGGAACATATAGAAATATTTTAAAGTGTATCAGCCGACCCGGTCTACGAATCTATTCCAACTATAAACGAATTCCTAGGATTTTAGGTGGAATAGGTATTGTAATTCTTTCTACTTCTCGAGGTATAATGACAGATCGAGAAGCTCGACTAAAAAGAATTGGAGGAGAAATTTTATGTTATATATGGTGATCCTTCTGAATATCCGAATTTGATCCGTAACTTTCGATTTGTGAAAAAGAGAGAAAAGGCAGGTTGTCTAATATCACTCCTCCTCCATTAGTTGATACTTCAAGGGGGTTACCTGAAATGAAAGAACAAAAATTGATTCATGAAGGTTTAATTACTGAATCACTTCCAAATGGTATGTTCCGGGTTCGTTTAGATAATGAAGATCTGATTCTAGGTTATGTTTCGGGGAGGATCCGACGTAGTTTTATACGGATACTACCAGGAGATAGAGTCAAAATCGAAGTAAGTCGTTATGATTCAACCAAGGGACGTATAATTTATAGACTTCGCAACAAAGGTTCGAACGATTAGGTGACTTTTTAAACATTTCTTCCATGGGGATACAATTCGAGGTTCAAAATTTCAAGAGACTTATTTTCTTCAAAAGAGTAGATTCGGAATTAAGGAATGACAAATATGAAAATAAGGGCTTCTGTTCGTAAAATTTGCGAAAAATGTCGACTGATCCGTAGGCGAGGACGAATTATAGTAATTTGTTTCAATCCGAGACATAAACAGAGACAAGGGTAATCTTTCTAAAAAGGGCCTTTCTAAAGTAAGGGACCCGTTGTACAAATAAAGGATCTGTTTTGACATGAAATGGATATATCCGTATATCTCTGACTCATATTTATGAGATGCTAAAATATGACAAAACCTATACCAAGAATTGGTTCGCGTAGGAATGGGCGTATTAGTTCACGTAAGAATGGACGTAGAATACCAAAAGGAGTTATTCATGTTCAAGCGAGTTTCAACAATACCATTGTAACTGTTACGGATATGCGAGGTCGGGTGGTTTCTTGGTCCTCCGCTGGTACTTGTGGATTCAGAGGCACAAGAAGAGGGACACCATTTGCTGCTCAAACCGCAGCAGGAAATGCTATTCGTACAGTAGTGGATCAGGGTATGCAACGAGCAGAAGTCATGATAAAGGGTCCTGGTCTCGGAAGAGATGCAGCATTACGAGCCATTCGCAGAAGTGGTATACTATTAAGTTTCGTACGTGACGTAACCCCTATGCCACATAATGGATGTAGACCTCCTAAAAAAAGGCGTGTGTAGAAATAAGAATTGAACTGATTTCAAGAGAAATAAATGATTCAATGATCTGATCAATAATATTAGTATGGTTCGAGAGGAAGTAGCAGTATCCACTCGGACACTACAGTGGAAGTGTGTTGAATCAAGAACAGACAGTAAGCGCCTTTCCTATGGACGTTTCATTCTGTCCCCGCTTATGAAAGGTCAAGCAGATATGATAGGTATCGCTATGCGAAGGGCTTTACTTGGAGAAATAGAAGGAACATGTATCACACGCGCAAAATCTGATAAGATACCACATGAATATTCTACGATAGTCGGTATTGAAGAATCAGTACATGAAATTTTCATGAATTTGAAAGAAATTGTATTGAGAAGTAATCTGTATGGAACTTGCGACGCATCTATTTTCGTCAGGGGTCCGAGATGCGTAACTGCTCAAGATATCATCTCGCCACCTTCTGTGAAAATGGTTGATACTACACAGCATATAGCTAGCCTGACAGAACCAATTGATTTGTGTATTGGATTACAAATCGAGAGGGATCGCGGATATCGTATGAAAACCCCAAATAACGATCAAGATGGAAGTTATCCTATAGAGGCTGTATCCATGCCTGTTCGAAATGCGAATCATAGTATTCATTCTTATGGGAATGGGAATGAGAAACAAGAGATACTTTTTCTAGAAATATGGACGAATGGAAGTTTAACTCCTAAAGAAGCACTTCACGAAGCTTCCCGTAATTTGATTGATTTATTTATTCCTTTTCTACATGGGGAGGAAGAGGACATAAATTTAGAGGACAATCTAAACAATCTAAACAGGGGTACTGTACCTTTTTTTACCTTTCAGGATAAATTGGCTAATCTAAAGAAAAACAAAAAAGGAATTGCATTGGAATGTATTTTTATTGACCAATCAGAATTGCCTCCCAGAACCTATAATTGTCTCAAAAGGTCCAATATACATACATTATTGGACCTTTTGAGTAAGAGTCAAGAAGATCTTATGAGAATTGAACATTTGCGCATAGAAGATGTAAAACGGATATTGGACATTTTACAGAAACATTTCACAATTGATTTACCTAAGAATAAGTTTTAAATCCATTGGA